>NW_027269267.1:13745000-13775000 GCF_023055355.1 Agelaius tricolor
CTAGAGATGAGGTGGCAACTGTCAGATCTGGTCAAATGTCCTCAATGGGCATGAAATACTAATTTAAGGTAAGCAGTCGTTCAGAAAATTTTCTATCGGCTACAGCTCCAACACAACTGAAACTTAATAAAATATTACTAACACCTACTGAATCAGGAAATGCCCATACAGCTGGGAAACCAGTTAGATCTTTAATTACAAAAACCAGAGGATTAACCTAAAGCATTCTGGGATTTTATAATTTGTTTTAATAGTGATTTTTTTTTCCTCCCCAGGGATACATGGTTTAAAAACTGTAAGACATGTAAGAGATCTATGCTACACAGGAATATTGTAGCACCAAATGAGACATTCTCCTGTACATGATGTACCCTGGCAATCTAAAGGGTTTTAAACCATGTATATATGTATGTATAATGCATCTGACATAGCCAGACAGGCTATGAGAATCAGAGCCATCCCACACACAGCACAAACCATAGCTGAAAAATGCACACAAATTAATATTTTTGCTAGAGTTGGGATTTTCAAGGACTGCCTTTAGGGTCAAATTCTGATCCCAATCTTCCACAGCTTTAGTTTACCCAGTGGCCCTGCAAAGAATTTTCTTGGCTTTTTTCCTATAGTTAAATTTGATTCTTAATGTAGTGCTAGAGGCACTAAACCAAAATGCTGTAAAGTTTACACAGATAGACAGATTCAGACAAACTTCCTTATCAGAGCAGCAAATACTGCTCTCAAGCCTCCCCTCCCTTTTTTTTTTTTTTTAATAGTAATTCTCCAACAGGTTTTGGCATTTTTTTTGAATTTATATTTTTTAAACTACACTCTTTTTCTAGTTTGACCTATCAGTTAGAAGTGGTAATGAAGAATGAACTCACCAGCCCTCCAGACCAGATAATCCTCAACAAAATACCAGAAGTAACTGGATTACCACCAGCAGTTAAGAAACAACTTACACTTGAACAACTGCCATGTATGACTATAAAGCAGGTATAGCATAGAATATAAATGTAAATTCAGTCTTAGCTTTTCTCATTTTTAAGTTGCCTAACTCTCCAATGTACAGTTTAACTTGGTTTTAATAGAGTTTTTCAACTCTGAAATTCAAGAACTTAAATGAAAAAAACAGAGATAAAGAAAGTGGAATGGGCAAAAGTTGAAATGCTTGCAATACTTTCAGAATAATATGTAGGCTTCTTCACAGAAAAGGAGTTTTTAGAGAGGCTCTGAAAACCATTCTGTATGTTTTGTTGCCTGCACTGAAGGGTTCGATCTTGGGCACTAAGACAAAAATGAGTGAGCAGAGAAGCAATTTGCCAGAGAATTGTAATCTGGAACTTCTTGCAAACCAATTCATATGAATCACTTATACTGAAAAGCAAGTGCTTTCAAAATTTCAAATTACTCCATTAATATTACTAAGAGTACATATACTTACAGCTGAAAATTCAAAGGTGACAACATTACTATGTACTTATAAATAGTTCTCTTCAATATAAAGCCAGTATCTTGTTATAAGCTATTCTCTGGTGTACCACTCAAACTGAAAAGAAAAGAAGTGGATGAGGGTCAAGCTCCAGCTTAACTAGTCCTTATTTAAACTGTGTTCAGTTCAACTTAGTGTTTACTCCTCAAGGAGCCCTAATAGTCACCCCAATTAATTTTCCTTCTTAAAAAAACAAATAGCTGATTTCACAGCCTAAAATGCCATTTTGCTTTAATACTTTTTAAGCACTTTGTAGACATCTCAATCCTTTCTTTTATATTTTCTTTCTCGAAAGCTTGCCTCATGTTAAATATTTTCTGGAAAACTGAATAATAAGGTTGAGATCTGTAAAAACAAGGGTGCTTTTTTTTTTTTTTCATTCAAGAGTCAGTTCCCTCCATCTTCTTTGGCTGCCAAAGATATTAGCTCTGAAACTGCTGCATTGAGTATGCTTCCTGTATTGTTTCCTGTAGGTGGCTCTTTAGTGAGGAATCCCACAGCATTTAACCAAGTGCATGTGACAATTTTTGAAATTGTATCTCCAAAATACAGACCAAGAAAAGAGAACAACTTTGCATAAATAACCACACGTGCATAAACAACTACAAAAAACACCCCAAAGGATTCAAATTTTTTCTCCCATCAGCAAAAATATTAAATGCGGAAATACACTGTGACCAAATTCCAGAGGTTTCTACTTCCTTCTCTTCTGAATTCCTCTAACTGGTTTTCTGCATTAGCTACATGTAAGACTTAACTTTAGTGGACACACTTTCTACAGGTCTTTCTGATAAATAATTTACATACAGAGTCTATGCAAATGCATGTAACCAAATTCTGCAAGTTTCCTTGTAGAAGGTTTGTTATGTGCAATCAAAAAACAAGGAAACTTGCACAATTATGCCTGCAAAACTGAAATTCTACTTTAAAAAGTAAAGATAAAAACAAAACCAAAAGGAAAGAAGGGGATCTTTTAAATTTAGATATAATTATAATTACCCTAAGTATTAAGTGTTTCTCATGGAGTTACATTCCATTTTTATCTTGAGAACTCATCTAGTGCTCACCTTGCTTTTTAAATCACTATTATTAAGGTTACCTACTTAATAAATGGTGTGTGTGTTTGTATCACTTATGTGCTTTGCACTTCAACTTTTCAATCATGTTGCCTGGTGGACATAGTTTTGCTTCCCTGAGGAAGATGGTCCTGCTTTTTTTTCCCTGAACTCCAGGGCCAAGCACCCTTCTTCACTTTTGCAGTCATTCAGTTTCCATAACGATCATTCAAAGGTATTCTCTTTCCCAAGGTATTTACCCAGCATGGACACAGCTCTGATAAAAAACACTGGAGAGAACAGTTCCCCTGACTCACAGGTATAAGTCTGAGCAGTAACAACTATAAGTGACTCATTTGCAACACCCTTGACAGAAAAATCTAGGAGCTTACAACATTTCTACTGCTAAAGCAGCAAACCCTCAATGGCTAAAATGCCACCAGAAGGGAAATGCCCATCTTTAAGAAGGGACACTAATTTTGACAAGTGTGCACTTCCACACTGCCACCTATTGGGAGATTTTCAAGAACTTCATAAATATTAGCAAATTCTAGTGGAAGGTGCTCCTATGAGAGAGACACCGCTCCTGTCCCATAGAAAAAGAACAACTTGTGGATCAAGGGGAAGAATTTCAAAGGTGTACCACCAGTGCTGCCTACCTCATGCCTAAATATTATTTCCTCACCTTCACTATGGACCACTGCAGTGCTACCACACTTATCAGGTTACAAATACTAAGTCCTTTGAAAGCTGGGTATGTTATTTAGATGACCAAGTGCAAGGCTGAAATTCAGCTGAATCTGCTCTTTCAGTGTCCCACAAGAGTTGCCAGGGGCTGTAATCTGCACTCCTACACCCCACAGTGTTGCTATGCAGTGACAGATGCAGAAGGCTGCCCTGTTAGAAATGACCAGTACATAATACAGAACATAATATACATTTTTCAGGGATGCAAGCAAGTGAAACAAGTATTCAGGCTGCGTGGGTATTAAATTATTCATTAAAAAAAAAAGACTCAGCCAGAGGCGAGTAAAATATCCTTGCTCTTTTAATTCCCACCACCCATAAATAATCTTCCTGTTTGTGTTTTATTGGAAAACAACTGATTTAAAAGTCACCTAGTGCTATAATCCCTGCTTCACAACTGCCATCTGTCCTGCAGCGGGAGTAACGGACCCTTTCATTCACAAGCACAGCCAGTGGAATAAAGAGGAAGAGGAGGAGTTGAAGGGGAAGAGAGAAAGAAAGAGGATAAATTCCGTCTGTGCTATTAAAAAAAAATAGAAAAGTGAACTCAGTGGTTGAAAAGTGAAGATAAAAAGATGAAAACAGTAATCTTGCTACAGAAACCAGAGAATTATGTTCTTGCTCTACCCCTCTTTTTTCTTTTTTTTTTCTTTCACACCGTACAAACTGTAGCACCCTGAACAACTCACTCCCCTACTATTTCCAGCACTTTAGAGAAACTTTTCAACATTTCTGTTCGACACATATTTTCAGCAGTGAGGTGAAGACAATAAGTAAACAGGTAGTGAAGGGCTATTTAGAGAGCTGGTCAGTCACAGTAATAATAACAACGCAAGAAGAAAAAACCCCACACAGCACAGAACATCTATCCTATGCGCTGTAGCCACAGACAACACATGACCTCTGACAAACAGTTTTCAGAGTAATTTTAATGCTACTCTGGATTTAACTTGACTAACTGGTAGCAATTGAGCACATCTTTTTTTGTGGCAGCAGTTATCTAAAATGCTACAATAACAGCATCAAAAGTAGAATGGTGGAAGATTGGTTTTCCATTGTGCTGCTGAACTGGCATAATGCCCACTTTAAAAGCAATTCGCTGCTCATCACTGAAATCTGGCAGACACGACACTAAATGCCTTGAGAAAAAAAAAAAAAAAGGGTCTTGAGAAGGGGGAACCACTCCAACCACCAAGCAAAGAGAAAGGAGACTGAAAAAAAAAGAAGGGAAGAAAGAAAGCAAAGAATGATGAATCTATGTAAGAAGAGAAAATTGCAAAAATAAAAAGTTTAGCACTGCATGCAGACTCAACAGGCACTACTTAATTTGCTTGAAGATTTTATCGCAGGCTTGCATTAGTAATATCAGAGCAAAACAAAAGCAAATATATATTTATGTCTGTCTATTGTTCTGATGAAGTGAAAACGTACTGAGTTACGTCAATCATTTGTCAAACACATCTTCCTAGTTTTATTTACCACTAAATATAATGAGTAAATATGTGATAATAAAACTCTTCTTTTTATACGGACATATACAATTTTTTCCCACAACTAAATACAGGTAATGATTTAGGAAGCTTTCAAAATGTCTTTTTACTGTCAATAAAACTAATTCTATTCCCATTTTCATGTTAAAAAAGGGCTTTACAAATGAAAATTCAAATTAAAATTCTGATTATAGTGTAGTGTGACAACACCTGTATTTATAATTTTACTGTCAGCTAGCTCGCAGTGTTTAACAATAGCTTGAAGCAGGAAAGTAATTGGAATTTGTCTGTAACATGCCAGATGACGACACTGGGCACTTTGCTGTGCTAAAGCAAATTTGGTTTGATGACAAAATAACCTCAGAAAGATCGGACAGCACCCTCCACCATCCAAAAGGTTAAATAAAGCAATCCCTGACCCAGGGACAAAATCTATCCATGGTAAAGCAAACCAGCTGAGCAGCAGCTGCAGACACCAGGGTACCCGGGGCTGGCTGGCATCTCCTGAACAGGCATCTCTCAAGTCCCTCCCTGCAACATTCACCTCCCAGCAGCCCTTCCCAAATGGTGCCTTACTCCAGTGTCAGCCCCAAGGGAATTCAGAACTACGGGAGAGAATCGAAGCAAAGGACACCAGGCTGGGGAGAGATGCTAACACAGGTGCTGCAGTTCTGTGGACTTCTGTGGGAATAAAAAAGGCAGCCTACAACAAAAATGTGCAGTGCCACTGTGAACATGGAAGTGTCCTGCATCCTGTGTCTTCACATCTCCCACACACATACACGTACTGCATGTACTGACTGGTGTATGCTGACAGGCCAGGTGAAAATTAGGACACAAACATGTGCACTTTGTAAGAAAAAGGGAAAAAAAAGGCAAAAAAAAAAAAAAAAAGCTTTTCAATCTGAAGATTTCAAAACCTAAACACATGCCACTCTCCACACACAACTTGTCTTACTGAAGTCGACAAATTAAAAGCCTGTGTTTTTCATTATGTTGAAGACAGAATAAAAATAAAGAAAAGGAAGCCACATAAGAAAGAAAAACAGAATGACAGTGATGTTTTAGTTTACACTAGATATGGCAACACATACAAACTGTCAAAACTATGGAGTGAAAAAAGCTGTTATCAAGCAACTGTCAAGAGAGTCCTCTGAGATTTGGAAATCTTGTGTTTATTGTAACTACTGCACATTACACAAAGAAAGAAACATCCCTCTTCTTACCATTGCTGCTAAATATCATGCAGGAGAACCCAGACTTCTCCCTCACCGTTTAGATTAATTTTTTTTTCCTGTGCAATTCTGTGCTTGACAGCACAGGGCCCCTCCTTTTTCAGGTTTTTATTATTTGGTCAAAGTTCAGAGAGAAACTTGAGGTTATATAAAACATTATTTCATTTTCAAGAACTGTCAACACCCATTTTATGTTGTTAACTTGTTGTCCATCATTTAAGAGTAGAACTGTTGACACCAAAATACACAGACTAAGGATTTCTCTCTTAAAACACGTACATAGAAAGAGCAAAGATAATGGAAACAGCTATTTTACTAGACATACTAACAATTCTTTTTCATGTATTTTAACATAGTGACTAGAAATGAGTCAGTTAACTGGCAGCAGGCTACAGTAATATTCAAAGGTTTAGTCTGAATGCATTAATGCAGATTTTGAATTGCACTTTCTGATTATAAGAAAACAACTACCCCTCAGAGAGAAATCCCCAGTATCTACAGGGTTTCAATAGAGCCTTCCAAGTGCTGTTTTGAGTGACAGCATTCTATGATTGTTTCGCAACCAGTAGCAACATTCCAGCCATGCTGGTACCTGGTTAAAAACCTGACCAAAAACCAGATTGCTTTTTGCTTATTATTCACTGTGAAATCGCATTTATTATAATTTCTACACTTTAGGTTTATGCAAAAATCATCTTTATTCTGAAACACCGGTTTTACAGAACAAACATCTGATGAGATCCCAAGATTTAGCCCAGAGTTCTTGAGAGGTAAATGTTGAACCCAAAACCTCAGTTAGGGAAGACTCAAATGCACAAGAGCAAATGATCTGCTGCCCCTGTGAAGTCAATGAGCCCACAGAGAGCACAGTAATTTTAAATGCCTGAAAACTCATGTGATTTCATTCTGAATTTTTTAGGCGTATCACATAATCTCTGTAGATCTTCATGTGAGCTGATTTTCTAGGACCAAGCATCAGCTCCTGTAGGAGTTACCCATAGTGGCCATCACTCAGCAGACAACAAACACCACCTGGGAATTGCTGTTCCTCTGTTCCCTATCCCTGAGCATGGACTCTGATACAGCCCAAATGCTCAAACTCACAGAGACACCTTCCTATTTTTGCATATATAGATTTATTTTCTTTTTTTTTTTTTTTTAAGTCTTAAGAGCACTTCTTCAAAATGTCATAATATTTATGATCATTGCATGAGAATACTTGAACAAAAATTCAGCCTGACACATCATACTCCCCACAACTACCATGACCACTTAGGTATAATTTTATCTCCAAATATTGGTTAACCTATATAACACTATGACTAACACATTATCTCAATGTAAAACATAAAATAAAAAATAAAATTGTTGAGAAAGTTAACAATAATGAATCTTTCCCACAAAACACTGTATTGTTAGGTGCATTATTTCCTAGCTTTGACTCTCAAGTACTTCCTCCTCCTGGCTTATAAGAGTTTTAAAGTACCATAACAATTACTGCATAAACAGCTGCACCTATATGTCCATTTAACACAGTCTTTTGAAAAATATATATTAATACCCTAATACAAGCTTGCACACATGCTCATACAAAACATAAGAAAGAAAACAGCTCCGATCCTCAGAAATTTAATGGCATGAAATAAAGCTATTTTCAAGACTGGCAGAGTTGTAACACTGCATAGATATGATCCATATGCTAAAAGTCTATTCAAGTACTTACTGCTCCATAAATAGAAACAGTTTTGTCAGTGAACTGCAGCAAAAAAAAAAAAGGCTATATGGAAGGTTTGGTGCAGAGCAAGGGTGAATCCTTGAACGGGTACTGGGATTCCACTATGATTAGATTTGGGATTATTAAAGTTTGTAAGAAATAATGAAGTTAGCCTGACTCATCAAGGTCTTTTCATCTTATCCAGTCTACCAAATATCTTTTGGAAGTTCAAAAAAGCACTCTGAGAGCTGTATTTTAAAAAAGTCAAGTCTGACTGAAAAGCTCATCTGCCAAATCCTCTCCTTCTTCATATACACTTCTAAGGGTTAGGAGACAGAGGAGAAAAAAAGGATGAGGGAAAAAGAGAGGGTCATTATAGCTGAAATTCAACACATTGAAGTTGGCATCATCAAAATAAAGAGCTCCTCCCATTAATCATGAAATTTAGAGTACTGGAAAATCTACCAGACCTATTCTACTGAACAGAAAAATTCAGTACCAGAATATTGTTAAATTGAGTTAGCATTATCAGTGGAAAAAATATGCTCTATTTCCTATTATTTATGAAGCCCTGTTCTTTTCTTTCTTACCAATTACATTCCCTATCATTTCCAAAATATACAAACTCTTTTCAATCAACAGATTTCTTTATTACAGTGTACTGCATGCTTGTTACTGCCTCTTTTCTATATTGAACCCTTGATTGGACAAGCATTTCGAATTTAACATGGACTGTGATTGCACACATCAAACAAATTAAACCTGCCAATCTCTTTTTGGAGAATATCCTTTATATATACTATCACTGAAGAGGACCCCAAGTATATTTGCTTAGAAGAAATGGGGAAGGAGGAAATATTATTATGGCAGAATCAGAAGACATTTATTTCCCCAAGATGTGTAACTGGCCCTGCATCCTCTTTTTCCCATTTTCCAGTGAATTATTTTATAACAGAAAAATATACTTACTGAATTTTTCAGTGTCTGTTTTACAATCATCAGTCTGTTTTTCCTTTAGGAAAATAGCTAATCATCTTGCAAAGATGAGATGGCAGTAAGAGATGAATGATCCAGTACCCTGAAACTGATTTTCCTTAGGTTAAGCAGTTGTAAACCCAGATAAAACAGAACTAAAATGCACTGGGAAATGCAAGCCTGTTCAAAATGAGACTCAGCTTTTCAGAGCTTTTGACTCTGCAAGCAGGCAACCAGCAATAGGATGAGAGAACAGTCTTAAGCTGCACCAGGGGAGGTTTAGGCTGGACATTAGGAGGAATTTCTTCACAGAAAAGGTGATCAGACAGTAGAACAGGATGCCCAGGGAGGTGGTGGAATCACCATCCCTGGAGGTGTTTAAGAAACAACTGGACATGCACTCAGTGCCATGGTTTAGTTGGCATGGTGGTGTTTGGTCAAAGGCTGGACTTGATCATCTTGGAGGTCTTTTCCAACCTTAATGATTCTATGAAAATACTGGAAAGCATTTGCTTGAAAGAGGCAGTTCAGGGATGCATTGGTTTAAAATCAAGGTCAAGTGGGAACAAGTCTAAAAACGGAAAAGCAAATAAACAGAAAGCCCCTGCAATATCAGAAAACAAACTGAGCAAAGGCAATCAAGATAAGCCAAGGAATGTACAAAACCCACAGAATAAATTAGAAAAAAATTAATTGAGATACCTGCTAGCAATGCTTGCCTAAAAGCATTCACAGTTCTTTGCACTTATTAAAGCTTAATATAAATGTTTCTTCTGCAAATGCTCATGAAACTGATATATATGCTTATCTGGAAGACACCATCAGTTTCTTGCTTTATCTGAACCATCAGGGAAACAAAATTGACAGACTATTCATGCTGCTTTTACAGCTGCTGAGCACTGAATCTTCATTCAGAAGATCAAGGTGCTACACTCAGCTTTGCCACCACATTGCAGCATCATACCAGACCAGTTGGTGAATTCAGGCTTCAGTTTTGGTCTGCAGAACAGTTTGGAATGGCACCTCCCAATCAGAGCTACTGCTTCTCTTGCACTACAAATTCTATAGGCAGAAATGGTCTTAAAGATTGCCTATTTGTGGTGCACCAGACCTCTAGATAGCAGCAGAATACAAATAATAACTAGTGATGTGAAGTCAGTCTCCTGAGAGGAGAGGTAAACCATATACCACATTTCCAATTTTTGTTTCAGAGATGTCTCTGCTGCCATCTGTATTTTTGATGGCATAAAATATTCCTCTTCAACTGCTGAAGATGCTCAAGTCAGAGTAGCTATGAATCACGTGAGGCATTTCAACAGCAGTTTGAATACTATTTAAATTTGGGCAATGTTCATTCTCATCAAAAGCTCACAAGTCTTCAAGGGTGAAGGCTCTACTTTTGTCTCTCAGAGACAGAGGAAAGGATACAAAGGAAGATCTGGATCTGGAAACTAAGAACCTACATCTGCAGTTAGAATAGGTATTCATCTTATTTTTGCTGAAACTGGTAAATTCGATTTTGATAGCAATAGTGCAACCAGGTATCTATCTATTCACATGATAGAAGTCACCTGCACAAATGAGATGTGCAAAACAAAGATAAAACCAAAACCAAGATTAAAAAACTGCTAAATTTCTTAAAAGTTGAATTAGAAAGCTTAACATGAAATGTAATTAAGAATCTGCTGCTCTACCTTGCTTTCACTTGACACAGAATTTACACCAACAACGTACTGAATGCCTAGGGGCAGGATGCAGGAGGGCACACACCCTTCCAGGACACTCACATCTTAGCAAGTACAGGGAAATAAGATTTATTTTCAAAGATAATGGTAAAGTTCATCCAGCTCATCTTCTTGACCATTTCTTAATAAATCACACTTTAAAATAAGGGAAGACCAGAACAAGATTGCAAAGAAGCCAGTAAACAACATCCAGATAGGTCACATATGTCACTGATACAATTATTCTGAGAATAAATTTATATGAAATAGCTAAGTAAAGATTTTGAGTGCAACTAGACTTGAAGTCCAGTGACAAAGTCTAAGCTGTAAAATCTATGGAGACAACTGATAGATAACCACCAAAAACCCACTGCAGACACTGAAGTGATTCAGAACTGGAAACATCCTGCAACTCCTGCTGTAGGGACCACACAAAGGCTACAGCTGCTTTGTACACCTATCTAAAAACATGTATAAGGTGAACTGACTTTGCAAACTAGTATTCTGTGATAACTTCACTTTATTTTTTGGTCATGGGTCTCCTGGAGGAACAAAACAAAACATTTTTGAGAGTTTAACTGTTATCTTTTAGGCACAGAAGCCACTGCAGTGTCTTTTCTTCAAAAGGCATAAAAATGCTTACTTAAATCAAAAGAAAAATGCTAACTAAAGCTGATTTTAAACTGTTGAGAGTTGACATGAAACTGATTCTGAGCAGGTTATCACAGGAAACATTTGCTTCAGATCCAGCTGGCTACTGGTAAATCAAAGGGGAAGCTAACAGGGTGGAACTCCAGCCATCCACATCCAGACCCAGGGACTGATGCCTTCATTTTTCCCCAGATTAGCGGCTGCTATCTGGATACTGAGGTGTATCTACTGCTTTCCCAGAGGATTTCTAGAAAGGGAAACAGTCATACACAGAATGCCACAGTACTGAAAAATATTTTCAAAATGAAGGAATAAGTAATAATTTTTTCTGTGCATAGATTACATTAAAAGCCTATGCAACAGTTCTCAAAAATAATACAAGAATCCCTGTTGAAAGCTACTATGTAAATACTATTCTTTTGCATTAAGCTATGCACAAACCAGAAGAATTTATTATGAAATGTGAATTTAACCACTTTGCGAACAGCAAATATTCACAATGCTAACTTCCAGGACACTCACATCTTAGCAAGTACAGGGAAATCATAGATTGATTTTCAAAGATAATGGTACAGAGAGGGATGGAGGGAGTTTGTGTAAAAATTTATTCTGTCGGTATTTCTATTGACTTTCAACTAGAAGATTCTATGCAGCTTCTCATACATGATAAGAAGGTGCCAGTTAATAAAACAGAAGAAAAAGCTTTAAGAAACATATTTTATTATTGTGAACACTGCAGGAGAACACTCTAATCTGATAACCTGGCAGGAACAACTTCATAACAATGCACTGCCATACCTACGTGTCCCACCCCTGGCAGTGCCCAAGGCCAGGCTGGATGGGGACCTGAGCAGTCTCAGGTCTGCCTGAGTAGGTGACATCCCTGCCCATGCTGGGGGCTGGGAAAGAGATCTTTAGGGTCCCTTCCAACCCAAGCTGTTCTGTAATTCTGTGATCATGTCTAATGCATGTCCCAGTGCCTCAGTATTTTAGAATGGGCAGTTCTGTGATCTACAGACACCAACTGACCAATTGCACACAAATGTTTCAATGCAGGGGCCTAAACTGAGCAGTAAGGACTTGGACAGTAACAAAAATCCACATTTAATGCATATACAACATTGTAGAACTTGCTCTCAGAAATCAGGTATCTAACACTAACAAATGATGCACCCATGACCTTTGGAGATGCTAAAGGTACAGTACAATCATGCATTTTAAAAAACCCCTGCTTTTCACACTAATGGGTGAATGTACAAAATTAAATGAGGCTTGCAATACAATCAACGTGGTTGGCTGCTTTAATACATTCCATTTCAATTTAAAATCACCCCAAGCCAAGAGTGACGAATCTAATTTGATCAGTTGTTCACAAAAAACACTGAAAAGAGATGTAAAAGCACACCTATCAACAGCTGGTAACACGGCCTGCTTTCAAAAGCAATTAATCCGTTTTTACAGAACCAGAAATTCTTAGAATATTCAAAATCAGTTAAAGCCACATACTGTTAGGAGTGTGGAAGGGAATTCTCCTAGCAAGAGCATCTTACACATCAAGTTATTGCTTAAACCCACAAAAGCCAGAACATTAAAATAGAAAGGCCAAATCTCCAATAAGAAGGTGCAGTCAGGTGGTCCACTAACAGAAATAATCCATTGTAACTCCACTTCAAAGGTCTGATTACTCTTTATGATGCTTTTCAGCTGTATCTCATACTTAACTGGGTTTTATGAGTTCTTGCTAATATTAAATATGCATATTTGGCTGCAATAAAATAAGTACACAGATTACTAGTAACTTTGTATAAATCCTGTCATACACAAAGAATACACACTTTCAAAAGCAGAAGAAGCTCCCATGTAATTAGAAATACACAAATTCATTACTTCCCACTCAAAAAATACTGAGAACAATGTTATCTTATCTATCACATCTGTCATGCTTCCATGCTCTACTTTTGTGAATTTTGATCCTGGAGGCCCCACAGATCTCTCTGGCTGACAAAATTTTTCTAGAAACTACTGAAACCAGTTCTGATTAATGAGACTGAAACTAACTTACAAATGGAACAGCACTGTACCAGAATGCATCCATTCAGTCATTTATTAGCATCTGCACAAGAGGAAATTTTTGAAAGAGTTTCAAATCCAGCAGAATTATCCAAAACACAGCTTGGATTGTAACAGGAGATGACTGGTAGACAAGCCTTTTCTGGAGAATGATGATCTTGTGTATCAGCACATCAGTGCTGTTGGAAGACTTGGGATTCAATTGCCATTTACTTACTCAAATCGTTACCATCACTGATTTGAGGAAATGACTTTCCTATAACATCAGGCATAAGGACAACATACACAAAAGTAAAACAAGACACCTGAAAGGAAATTGCACTGTCAAAAACAGTCACTGAAACAGCAGAGATGACAACAGACTAAAGCATCTGCTGCTGGCACAGAAGATCAGCTATAAACAAAAGAAAAACGCCATTTGTGATCTAGTTTTGGATGAAGCACGTGACCAAAATTAAACACTGTTGCTTTACTTTGCTTATGACAAAATCCCACAACCTTGGTAAAAGAACAACTAGCACATGAGACATTTAATCCAAAAAGGTTTGAAATATCAACAGAAAAATATATATTTAATGAACACTTGCCCAATTTATTAATTAGTTTTGGTTCAAGTACTTGACAACAGCTATCTTTTTCCCAGTTTAAGCTGTAGACTGTTAGGTACATATCAGCTTCAGAACAGCACCTTTTTTTGATCATGAGCTTTTGTTACATTCTCAGAGGTATGAGATATAACTCACCATCATTTCCTTTCACCATCATTCACCTTCATCTACCTTCCACACAATATTTTGCAGATTAGGAGGCAAAGCAGATGCCCAAACACCAGAAAAAAAGATGAAGACAAAAGTGTATGTCCTTTCTATCTGAAAGGGAACCTGTTACACTGAAACAACCCCCATTTAATGAAATGCTGCTCACCCTTAAGAAAATGTTTATCAGACTGTGAGGAGCAAACAAATGTATAATTCTTAGTGATGTACATAATTCCAGAAAAAAATCCCACAGATTGTGATCTGCTTGGATACATTTCTGGGATGGGTGCCCAATATAGGATTTTTTCTAACTGTGTGCAGAGGAATCTTTCATCACCCTCTAGAAAAACATAATCAAATTATGCAGTAGCTGCTTGCAGGGGACCCGTATCTACAGATACATCTAGAGGTAAACAGCATCTCTGTGTACTAAAATGGAAGAAACCACCAACATACTGCTCCTCCTGAATACACCCATGTGCTTTACAGAAATTAATGAAAAAAAAATTCCCTTCCTTCTTAAACTTTAAATTTTCTCCTTATCTTTTTTTTTTTTTTTTTTCCTGTCAGACTAGTCCTGCTGAGCATTATAGAGTCCAACTTCCTCAGAAAGCAGCTCACTTTGTGAGTCCTTGGTGCTAAGGTCACCTGATGTCCAGCAGCACTACATTCTAGGATCAGGAGCATCCAACCCCCTGATGGTTACAGATGCTGGTTTACAAACTCTGTAAGCTACCAGTGCAAGGGATGGGCAAGAACCTTCCCAGCACACACTGAATGAGGAACATCTCTGGCACACAGCAGAGAGTGACCAGAGCTGAAACACTGTCTCTTGTCATGGTGCAGGGGAACACTTCCAGCTTTGGTCATGTCAACAGGTATGAGATAAACCAGGGAAAATTAAACAATTTCTGGCAAACTTAAGTTACTGGTCCCTAATTTAATCAGACTTTATCAAAGATGAAGGAATCCAAGAAATAGTCATTCACATGGAAAGGCACTAAATAACTCAACTTCCACTGCTGGTGAAGCTTACACCCTCTTCAGGAAAGCAACTTGGGCCAACTCCTGAAAAGCAATCTTTTCACAAAGTAAAGGAGACAAACCACTCCCTGCCACCTTTACCCTGCAATGCTGGGGAAAGAGCAGTGGAGAAAATGAAGAATCACCACAGTTTAGCACTTGGCAACATCACCCCTGTTCTAACCTAGTGTACAGTAACTTCAAGAAATGCATTACTCTGTTTTAACACACTGGCCAATGTAAAAAGAAAATGAACACCAAACATTTTCATTTTTTAAATTATTTTTCCTGTTTCTTCCCGTGTGCTTGTCCCAAATGCTCCCAATTCTTCACAAGACACTAAATGGATAAAATACATACCTGCAGCTATTCTGATACATTGATCCAAATTCTTTCTTTTCAAAGACCCCCACCCACACAATCTACTAGAGTCTGTCTCCTCTATCCTGCCCTTCAAGAGCACATGGGGTGAGCCATCCTGAAACAGTGAGATCACAGGCTCAGTGCCACTAAAACATCAAGGGCACAACAGTATGCTCTGTCCCACTGGTGCAACCAGCCCCACTACCAGGACCAATACATTTGTTTTCTTCCACCCCCCCAATTCCCCCACCTAGGGAAGCATGTCTGCTGATCATCTCCTTTTTGTGAAGTCAGCAGTGCTGAACAGGAGCACAGGAGAAGATATGCATTCAGCAGAACAATGGATGTGAAACAAGGAAGCAGGTTACTTGGGTACCACAACATTAAGTACTTTCTGACAAAGACTGCATTAGCAGATGACAGGAGACTGAACACACAGCAAACAAAATGCTTTGTAGATTTTTCTGTCCCTGATGTTGCAGCTGATCTGGAAGAGAATGTGCAGAGTCCCTCAGGCAGAGATAGCCTTTGATCTCAGTGTACTAACTTGATACACTTACAAATCTGTGCGTGCCTTTTGTCTTCTGCCCTCCCTAAAGAGGGTCTACAAGTAAAATAATGGATTATCTGAGACTGCTCTGCCATAAGAAAATATATTTTAAAGGCCCTTCTAAAGTCAACTTTGTAAATGTATATTTTCCTTTTTCATGCTTGACATTCAAGCAGAAGGAAGAAAGATTATGTGCTATGATCTGTAGAATATTAAACTCCTCCCCATGATAACTTCATCTGGAGTTATCAAAATCCCTATATTTACTGAATATGAAAAAGCAGAGTTGATGGAGTTGGCTTTTAACTGCTAGAATCTTTTGTGGGTAAAAAATAGCTATTAATAGATAACAACTGTTCACCTTGAAGACTGCAAATTAATTTTCAAATGACCCAATACAGGAAGTTTTGTCTCTAGATTTGTCCGTTCAAAAAACAGGAACAGTGTGGAACTACAACCTCTGCTTCTCTACAAATAACCACAAAACAACAGCCTGCTCCTTTGACAGAAGCCAGAACTCCATTCTGAAAGTGATTTTTAACTGGCTGGTTTGCAGACCTCAAGACAGGCTTTTCTACAGGAGTGGTGGAAGTTACAGAGTTTTGCCTCCTCATGATGAGATGCCTTCCCCAGAGTCAATACAATTAGCTATGGACAATTCAAAAATAGGTTATTCTGGGATGTAGAAATGGTTTATTTCAGAACACACTTTTCTCACTTTGCTTAGCCAACAGAGGTTGTTAACTGGAGGAGGATAAAGAAATGTTTCATGTTTCTTTTTATTCATTGTTGAAAAACCTTGAGGTGACTGGAGTGGTGTACACATGAATTTTTCACATTTGGCATCTAACATGGTAACATGTTCTTGGTACAATTTTTCCAGCAATACTGCTATGTAGATCTGAAGTAGTCACCACCCTGGACCTCCTTTATGATCAGCAAAACAAGGAGGAATTTCTCATATGTTATCCACCAGTCTAGTACAGATGAGATCAGCTGAGCCATGTCCTAGAACTGTCTAATTCTCCCCAAAATATAAAGGACCACAGCCTGATAAAGTCACACACAATTGCTTGAACTTTGAGATCTTAAAGCCAGTGGTGATGAAGTGCACTCCTTTGCAGAGAATATTCTCCACTAGTGATTTGGTGTGGATTGCCTGCTTTGCTTTACTGAGACAGAAAGAGAATAGCAAAGCCCCATCTCACACAGAATTTACATGCTCAGCCACCTACATAACAAGGTAAGGAGTGGGTACACAACAAGCTGAACACAAACCAGGCACTTGCAGGGGGAAAGCAACAGCACCCAGGGCTGCAACAGCCAGAGCATCACCAGCAGGTGCAGGGAGGTGACCCTTCTCCTTTGCTCAGCCCTAGAGAGAAACATCTGGAGAGCTGGGTCCACTATCTTTCATTAAAGGCAATGTCTATTAGCTGAAAGATAAGGGTGGCTTCTTTCTACATAAAAGGCCTGTCACTTGGGGTAGTTAATATTATCTTTATAATTGGGATATATTGCTCTATAGAGCTTTGCTTTAGAATGGAATGTTTGTTTGATCTTCAGGCACTCCTTGGGCCTCTCTTGGCTAGGCACACTCGAGGACACAAAGTACCCATGTTACCAGAACATTTTAAATGCAAAAATGTATGTGTAAGTTCAACAGTACTTTTTTTCTTGAGCGCTGTTTGTAGCTCCCAGTTTGAAAAGAACTCAATTTTTAAAATCAAAGTATATATACCAACTTGAATTATGCTAAGAACATGGTTTATCATAATAATGGCCTTCAAAAATGTGCTATTCAACAGAAATATTGGCCTACTCCAGACATTTCAAAAACATCAGCCTGCAAGTGTTGAAGAGACTTCCCAAGAAGGATGTACTCCATCTGTAAAAGTGCTGATTTCTGCAAAGAGAGATTTCCTCCCAAATCATATTTTATGTTTAGAGGACAATAAAAACCCCTTCTTTGACATACTTTTCCAGAGCCCTCACTGTACACATCCAGAACAAGATGATACAAAATTATATTTTTAAGCCAACCCAAGTCTAGAATTCTTTCAGAGATGAATAATGCCAATTTAAGGCTGTGCCCATGACTGTGCACCAGTTTTCAGTAATACATACACAGAGATCTTATTTAACAATTCCCTAATTGAGAAAACTTCTCACAGGATGACAAGTGTAATGAAATCCAGTTTAGGGAGCTCCTACTGGAAATGCAGGACCTAATTTTAACCACACTGGATTCAAACTACCCATAAAACTAAAGGCTACATTTTGCTGTCTAGCTGTACTGCAAATTAGTTTCATTTACTGTTGCCTCTTTAAAATCCTTCAACATTTCTGTTCCTCAGAGCTCTCACCTGCATTTTCCATACCAAGAATTTTGGGATTGTTCTTTGTCAGATTCACTTCACACATCTGCTCTGTTCTTTTATGTCTTTTTCTTATTTTGCACTAATGCTCTTTCCTCATGTAATTCAAAACAAGCATTTCTCATTTCCTTTACAAAATACCACCTCTTTAATAAAACATTCCATATGAATTCCTATGTCAACCTAATAAAATGTTACCTTAGTATTAATATTTTGTTGGGCTCTTAATTACAGTACCAACACAGTGCCATGGATTTGGATGGGACAACTGGAAGTTCTTTACCAGTCTCTTAAGAATCAAAGACCAAATGAAAAACCCACAGCCCTTTCCTTCCCCATGAAAGAGAAGTTTTCTTTACAATCACTATGCTACAAAAAATCCTCAACAACTCAAATCCCCTCAAAGGGAAATGTAATTTTTGAAGCATAATGCTGAACCACCAATATTATTTCTACAGTCAAGGGTAGAGGCACACAGACAAGTAACTGCAAGGCATCCTGATATATGAATGTGTAATGTAAGGCTTTACCATGGAGTATTAGGGATAAGGATTACCTTACACTGTGTGGTAATCCGTGGTTGTATCTTACCCTTCTTTTATCCTGATGAAACTTCTGCAAACTCATGAAACTTTCATCCCCATGAAACTTCTGTCTGAGTGTACTGTCACCTTCCTTTCACATCTGTTTTTTGGTAAAGGATGCTGACCCAAGAGCAGCCAAGGGCTTTCAGTAAAGCACCAGCACCTCAATGTCTGGAAGGACAGGGGTCTAAAACATGCAGCAGGTGACAATGGATGCTGATGGGAGCAGGAAACTGAGAGCTGTTTCCAAAGGATCTCTGAACAGTCTTTACTTAAGTAAAAGAAGTGTGAAGATGAGGGCTCCTGAAAGCCCAGCATGCCTATCACTTCTCAAGAATCTATCAAAATGATTGTATTTCCCCTCTAAAAAGCCATTACTAGAACTGAAAGAAGGAAAACCAGAATGCACTAAAGGGAACTTACAGGAAAGCTGAAGAGAGATTGTTTACAAGAGCATGTAGTGACAGGACAAGGGGAAATAGGTTCAAACTCAGAGGGCAGGTTTAGATTAGGTATTAGGAAGAAATTCTTTACTGTGAGGGTGGTGAGGCACTGACACAGGTTGCCCAGAGAAGTTGTGGATGTCCCACCCCTGGAAGTGTCCAAGGCCAGGCTGGGTGACCAGCCTTGTCTACTGGAAGGATCTTCAAGGTCCCTTCCAACCCAAACCATGCTGTGATTCTATGCTGGGAGAGCTGAGCAAACCCAGGACCTACCCAAGTGGGAGAGGTTTCTGCCAGGGCAGAAGAGATGCCTGGAAATGGAGAAGCATTGAAAGCATCAGCCAGACACATCAGAGCTGCCCCAAAACCCAGACACCACAGGCAAAAGTGGGTCCTGGAGGCTCAGGTTGAAACAAAGCATATTTGTTGCCCCTATGGGTCAGTGCAGCATGAGCAGTCACTTGCAGGACACAGAACACATGTATGTATCAAAAATCACTAGTGTTAAATGCCTTAATAGAAAAAAAATTATACTTTTTGGCATTTGGTAGAAAATACTGACATGCTCCTATGTTAATAGACTAAATACTGAAATAAAATGCATGTTTTGTCTAAATAGGAGCTCCTGACTGAATATTTCTCTTGTTCAAAATTTGCCAGAACAACAAAAATAAAACAATAAGACCAAAAGGAAGCAAAGTCTTCAGATTGTATTCAAAAGTTCAAAAAGGCATGGACACTTCATTGTAATTTCTGAATTTTATCAGAGTTTCTGTTTTTTTTGGAAAAATGAAAAAGATGTTTAATTTGTGTCCTTTATGGCTGCTTCCATCATTGTGGTAACTGAAATAGAGATTAAACTGGGAAACAGCTGATAAATCTTTGGAGAACAGAAATGGAAAGAATAGAAATAGTGCCTTTAAACTTGCATCTCAACTTTCAGAAACTAAACCTTTAAATTAGAACCTCTGTTTCTTTCTCTTTTTTGTTAGACTGTGTCATGAGAAGGGGAACAAAGCTGGAGAAGGATCTGGTCCATGACTCCTGACCAGGAGCAGCTGAGGGAGCTGGGGGGTGTTAAATCTGGACAAAAGGAGGCTCAGGGAGATTCCACTGCTCTCTACAACTCCCTGACAGGAGGGTGTAGCCAGGTGAGGGTTGGCTCTTCTCCCAGGTAAGCAGCGACAGGACAAGGGGAAATGGCCTCAAGTTGCACCAAGGGAGGTTCAGGTTGAATGTCCGGAAAAATTTCTTCACTGAAAGAGTGGTTAAATACTGGAATGGGATGCCCAAGGACATGGTGGAGACACCATCCCCAAGAGTGCTCCAAAAACACATGGCACTTGTTTCCAAACAAGAAGCTACACTTTAGATCTCTTAATTTAAGTAATACTCAAAATAACAGAATTAGTCTCAAGTCATCATGCCATTGCATTCATGAAAACCAATTTCAAACCCATTAATTCTTGTACAACACAAAATTTAAAGTATGAAATATTCCACATCACATTCCTGGTTACTATAGTTTACCATTACTCTTCAAAAACATGGCAGTTAATGCTCTAAGTATGTTAACTACTTTGGTTTTGGTCACTCACCACTATTTTTCATTAAGTAAGTTTTAAAATACAGGATCAGCTGTATCAAAAAAAAGAGTCCCTTTAATGCTTTTATGCCCTCTGCCATGGCTAGGTAACAGAATCTCAAATTAAAATATTAATCTGAAAAATGTGCTACTTTTAGTTTATGGAACATATATTGTCACATTAGAAATAAAAAACAATACCATAACTAGCTAAACATTTTAATTACAAGCCTGTAAAATTCTATTAATGTCAAATATTATTTGTTTTTATAATATAAATAAACTAGCTTGGGCTGTCACTCATTTCTTTTTATTCATTTTTTGTTTTGTCTTACTGCATGCATTTCTCACAAAGTGAAAAATGTCTATTTAAAGATAAATGGAAATACTACAGTACGTAACATTTTCATGTCAAAACAATTACATTATTATATTCTGAGTTAAATAATATTAGATAGGAAAACATTTTGATATGCATTTAACAGTTGTAATCCTTGCAAGATCAAATCAACTTCTTCCCAACCTATTTCTGCCAGATAAAAACAAAGAGCTCCCTAACCTGACCAGTACCCATCTTGGTCCCCAACCAGAAGAGGGACAACCCAGGACAGGAGAACATCCTTCTGTGATGTTTTTTTAAAGGCTGAACCACATTTTGGCCTGTCACAGATGACTAATCTGTTCTCAAAGGACAATCCCATTAGACTGAAACATGAAATTTGGTAGGTGGATTGTTAGAATGAGATCAATGTCAAAATAACTACAAAGGTCACAGTCCTCTTTGCTTAGAGAGGACTTGAAAACTGCAAGTGGAGGCTCTGCCCACGAGATAGAGAAGGTATTTCTTTTTTGGAATATTTACTCCAAACCCCGTCTTGTGCATTCCTTATTTTCAAGGCATCTACCCATGATTTCAAGCACTCCATTGCCCCTGCTCCTCCAGAAACACATCAATTGGGATCAGCTGATGCCACCACAATGTTCTGATGTAGAGATGGCAAAAATGTTACACTCCTTTATGGAAGGCAATATTTTTTTATTTAAATAAACCAAATTTAAGCTGCATTTAGACACTTCTTTATCTTGAGCTTTGTGCTGCATTTTTGTACATATATCATGCACCATTTTTGTGTCCCCTATGGAGTAAAACAAAAATTTTCCATTATGCTATTCTCTACATGGCTTACTAGTCCCTAATAAAAAGAAGAGATTATCTCCATCCATTTCTTAGAGAAGAGAGCATAACTATATTTTTCATAATGTATTTGATAGAAATCCTTTGTTTGTTGAGGATACAGAAAGATATTTCAAAAGAAATGTCTCCCATGCAGTTATTATACTTCAGTGAGTATAATAATTAACATAATTTTATTTGCAGCAATAATTTAAATCTTGGAGATTAAATAAGGCTCCTGTTTTCACAAATAATGACTCCACGTGTTTCTTTTAATGGTCCATATAATTTAATTGGGTTTGGAGACAATTTCTCTTTAGGACTCATATACTTAGGAGACGTGAGCTGAGGTAATTACATTTAACATCAAGAAGATGACATATTCACATCAACTGCAAACCCAGGCCAAGTTTGGGAGCTAAGAACAGCTTTTGGCAAGTATTCAATAAAACAGTTGCCTTATGTAACAAGCACAGAAAAATTACACTCTGATATATGTGCAACACAGTATTAAGTGTTGAGGTGTTCCAAAGAAATTTCAGTATTTCAGTGCCCCCCTTTCTTCATGCTTCTTTTTCACCACTTCCCTTCTGACATAGCTAACAATTTTCTTCCTTTTTATTAGTATTACAACTAGTGTTCACTTTTTAAAAATTATCCCTTTTATATTAATTCTGCTTTCTGTTACTGAAAGTGTACTTCTTCTTGGTGATTTTAATACTGTGACATAAAAAATGAATGCTTGCTGTCATAATGCATGTGAGAAAAAGCTCTGTATCTCATGCCATTTTGATACATCACAGCATTACAGAACAAAACCAGATCACCAAATCTAACACTTTAACTCTTTTCATTCAAACTACTAAAGGTAGCACATGATTTATTTAACATATAGAAAATATAATAACTATCTTCTTTTAATACAACACCCAGACAAAAGAATCATTGATTGTCCTGAATATTAATTTTACTCTTCCATAACATGCTTTGGTTTCAAATTGCCTGATAAGAAAAATTGATAATTTATAATCAAGAACATGCAATAGTAAGTAATAAAACAACATACAGACGTAAGTGCATATCAATACAGGAAAACAATTTTTTCAAAACCACTTCTATGCAATAAAAGAAATCTTTGGACATGAGAAATCCACTGCATTCCCTTTATCTTTTGTGGACTCAAGCTTTCACTCCACATATACATGGCCACTTTATCAAGTATCTTTACACCTGACCCCAAACACCTGAACCAGACTCCCTTGACCAGACTACAAACAATGTCCCAGAGGTGTTCACTCCAACCCTGCAACCTCCCGGGTGTTCAGCTACAGAGTCTTTACATTTAAAGACAGGAGCTATCAACAACAAAAATTAAGAAGCTCTAAATTTGCAGGCAGCGCAGTTGAGTTCCCCAACCTCCTATCAAGGCAAGTCATAATTAAAGACATGGAAGCCCTTCCAGAACCCTGGCAAACTGCAGTGCCCGTGTGGAAGGGGGAAAGACAGTGCTGGTGTGAAGTACAACACTGCACACCATCTTCAGTAGGTCACTGGTCTTTTAAATAATCTCTAGTGAACAAATAAGATTTCAGAAAGTTTTTAGTAGATAATTACACTTCCTGATTTTGTAATTAGTGGAACTACATGTAATTACATAATAATTATGACGGTAATTACGTAATTAAGATGTATAATTATGTAGTAAAAAACATTATGGAAATAAAAGCCATCAACTGTATAAGCACAATACATTTTTAAAAATAAATTCTGTATCATCTGTTTAAAGCTACCATTTTCCTCAAAATATCAAAGTGATTATAAGCCATCACTGGCAAGTTCTAAAATACATTTCTTATGAGACTTAAAAATCATACAGATAATTGTATCTTTTTAAAAATCTCTTTAAGCCTTAGCTTTACATTATCTTTCTGATGTCTAGGCAGACATATACTGAATGCACTTTACAGAGTTAAATTGTTTACATTTATATTTCCAATTTCTACTAAAATAATTTTTTTAGAAGTAGCACTGATGTCAGAATTCTGGTATCTAAAACACAGGAATTTGTAACTTTTTTTTAGCACCATCAGATCCATAAAACTTTTGGATCTTCTAACAGGAAAAACATGCTAGTCTTGCACTTTTCTCTACAGAAAAAAGCAAACTGCTGTGAGAAGCTGAAGTCACTAAATTGCTGTCAATTTCTGGCTTGCAGTGAACAACAGCAGAACTGACCCCCATCAAAAAAAAAAACCAAACACAAAACAAAAACAAAAACAAAAAAACCCCAAACAAACCAACCAACAAACCCCAAACTTTACTAAGGAGATGAAACCAGAAAGACAAAGGTCTCTAAAACAAAAATGTCAGTGTTTCAGACAGAAAAGAAACAGTGAAGAAAAACTGTTTTAGAAATATTTTCTGTTTAGAGAAACTCACAAGTGATAAAGGAAGAGGCAAATGACACGAGAGATGACACCATTCAGGGGTTAGAGATGACAACTGACCTGCACCTATTCATCTTCAGTAGCAAAAAAATTCTGAACTGCAAATGAGAAAGTATTTCTATTTACTTTTTTTTCCACATACAAAAAACCCCATGGTCAAATAACCATTCCAATTTATGAGGAGTCAGAAATTAGCTAAGCCACTGCTTCATCCCATCTGCAACATTAATACAATGTGCAAGGGAAAAAAGTCTTCATTAATCAAAACCCTTTTTTTAGTTCCTGAGCCACAGTCAATGCACTCCCTCTCATGCCAAAGATTTTCCACATTGTAGATATAACTGTTTTAACTCATTATTTCTATTTATTTCCTTCACAAGTAGAGGAAACAACTCCAAGAGAGGTGTACCAACCCATTATGTTTTATGCTCAGAGAATAGGTTATAGAAATGTACAATGTTAATGGGGTCATTTAGATTTTGTAGGTTTAACAAAAAGACAATATGAACAGAAACAGAATGGAGAAAACATTACACTTAAGATCTTAAAAATGTCTAATACCAATAAAAAAGGCACAATCATTAGGGGAGGATAACCTAAGATTTAAAGATAATCTAACTGCCATATATTACAGCAAAAGGCTCAGAAACCCTATTGCACATAATTTTCAGTAGGTTTTGCTTTCCAAAAAAGTTAATTTAAAAATACTCAAGAAATCTCAAGAAATAGTGACTCAAATCAAAAAGAAAAAAGTTCACAAGTCTTTCTCTTCAAAACAATACATTAAAGGAAAAATGAACAAGTGCTTTTGAAGAAAGACTCAGATTAAATTCTTGAAAATTATTATTTTACAGTCTCTTCAAAACAACATGATTGGAAGACAAAGTACTTGACAGCAAATGTGCAGAGGAGCTTTTATTTGCTTGGATGTGAAGATCACTACAGTGAACTGAAGTCTTACTGATGGTGTCTGGAGGTGTGATGCCATCAGAAATGTTTTTTTATTGAACTGCTCCTTCTGAAAAGAGACAGGCCAGATTTCAGCTGCTTCCATCTCACAAATAAATGCACACACACAGAGACACACCTAGATAATTGATACAATCTCTCCTTATAGTCCACTGGAACTCACACATAGAAAATTGTATCCCCTTTCTTAACTACTGCAACAAGTACTTTGCTGTAGTCCTTCTGTCTGTATATTGACAAAAACGTGGCAAATTGTTCTCATTTACAAAAAGTCTTCCATTAAAAAAAAAATCATTTCAGTCTGCTACTTGACACACCAAGTTATGAACACACTGAGGAAAAACACTCACCACTGAACTGACAGGATTCACACAAATATTCAGAACTGATTTTTTTTACATCTAGGTCTAACAGCCCAGAAGTTTCTTTTTTCCCAACAAAATTTTTCAGTTTATTCATCCATAAAGTAAAATAGGGATTTTTGATGTTTGCATGGAAGGGTGGAGTGAGGTGCAGACAAGAAGCTGTAATAAAAGCATGAAAACATCCTTTGAATATGCATTTGGTTTTACAAAACCACAGCCTGTAAGTATATGATCAAAACAATTACATTCTATTTCCACAAAGTGGCATATACCTCAAAGATGTAGGTCTCCCTGCTACACAGAAATATTTAACTGCTTTTCCCAAAGTTATCTTCCTCCCACCCTCATTTTCTTCTGCTTATCCATTAAGAGGATATGCTGAGACTTTTCAGATTCAAACCTCCATGGGTTGTTAAATATATTCTGGGAGAGAATCCACCACAGCAGCTTTGCACTTTCTGTCTCTGAAACACTCAAATATCTTGCAAACAACATTTGTGACCTTCCCTCTCAGAGAAATGGGACAGTTGAAGGGCAGTAGCTTCCAGTGCCTTTCTACAGTATGGAAAAGACAAAAATCCTAAGACCAGGATCCTATTTCCCCAAAAAGATCACAGCACCAAAAACAGCCTCAGGAATACTAATGCATTGTGAATAAGTAGATTGCAGCATCCTTATCTTCTGTTTGATGTCAGATGATGTCAGGAGACACTGAATGGGAGACACCTGTGCAAGGCACAGTAGCTGCAGTGACTTTATGGGGGCTCCATTTCACTTTCAGAGGTTTTCATTTTACTGTAGTAGAAGCAAAATGAAAACAGTAATATCTTTGAATATTTAACAATGCCAATGTTTGAATGGAATAATGAGATAAAGATTACTACACTATTTTGATCTCCTGATGACATAGCTATAAAAATACATTGGTTTCCATTCTGAAGTTAAGGCACACAGAGTGAGCATACTCCTGTATTTGAACCTCAGATGTTCAAAATCACTGATAGTTGGCCCATCCTTTTTCATCTACATGAAGAGAGGATGCTACTACTTTGTTACTCCTGCTGCTTTCCACTGCTCTGCTTGCTCACCTAAGTAGCAAGGTCTGATTAAACCCACAGCCCAGCTTCAAAACCTGTCAGAAAGTGCTGAAAACATGCTGAGTATGTTGCTACTCATAATAGAGCATTTTATCCCTTTTCAGATTAAAAAAATAATTGAGAACAAGCAGCCCTTCTATTATTACTGGTATCTTAAATTAGGGGTTTGGGAATAGCAATATTAAAAATTAAACTGGTTTTTAACCTAATACTAACTGTGCAACAGTTCCTAATTTAGAAAGACAGCCCAGAATTTTCAGAATTTCACTTTTTCTAGTATGACAACAAAGAACTTTGCACTGTATCGCAATGTTAACCTATTAAATTGTATCATAACAGACCTTAAACTTCCAGATGAAAGGAAACATCAGTATGGAAGAGAAATGCTAATAATAATAATAATAATAATAATAATAATAATAGGACAAAAGACCCATAACTATATCATTCCTGAGTGGTATAAATGACAGGTAACTTTAACAGTCACTGAAACAAGAAAACATCACATAGACCAGTCAGCTTATTCTTGATTCTTAACAGGAAAAAGATGGAACAATAACTATCCAATGATTACAGTAGATCCCCAATAAAACATGAGTGAATGATGTTGTAATCACCACACTGGTATAAATAAGCAGAAGTAGAATCTGCAAAACACATTAATTAATCCTTTTGCTGTATTCCTCTCTGGTAGGCCTGACCTACTGGAGGTCTAGGAAAAAAACCCAAAAACCAAAACCCAACCAACCAAACAAAAAAAAACAACAACCAACCACTTAGAGAAATGGAAAACTCTCCTGCTGTTCCTCCACAAAACAGGTTAGTAGTTGAAAGAGACTTAGAATATAGCATTGCATGTTTTAAATATGTAAAACTCTCTAAGAGAACAGAGAAATGGGTGTATCACCCATTGTGCACAGAATAAGCTTCAGAGAGCAAAATTCACCTCAGATACCAAGACCAGCTCTCTACATTAAGTGCAGTGAAAACACCAAACACCACAGGAAACTGTGTGTACAACTTGGCAAGTTGTAGAACCTACATTGCCAGAGGATTTTTAAATTTAGCCCATCTGTAAAAAGCAGGCTGTGGTATTGATCCTCTATCAGGGAAAGGAAGCAGCTTGGATATCTTTAATCTCCCACTGATTTCACAATTATTATTTTAGATTTCATTTCAACAAATAGTGTGGGTCTTCAGTATAAATAGCTGAAGAAACAAAACCTGCTCTGTAATTAAGATTCTGTATTTTGAAGCGGCAAGAACAGAAAACACAAGTGAACTAGAAGTGAAATCTCAAGGTTCTGAATGAGATAAGACATGAATTCCTTCAAACTACAGTGGAAAACCGATTTATATCTTCAATCTCTAGCCATCAAAACTTTTTTTCTTTTTAAAGAACATTCCAAGACAAATAACAACTAAAGCTGCTAATAGGAATAAACAGAATCTACAAAAAAGAAAAAGTGGTGTTTAAAAATTCAGGAAAAATGGCAATAAGAGGTAGAAATAACCAAGTCCATGCAATTTGAGCTTCAAGAAACAATGACCCAAAACAAAGCAAAAATTCTCCCCAAACCAAAATCAAAACAACAGTGAAGCAGTGGTTTAGTCACATAAAAAGAGGAGACTGAAAATACCAAAGACATACAAAACCTACATTTAAATTTTGCCACCATTTTTGATAGAGGCACTGATCACAGATCAAGGACAAAATGGCTTGTGAATGATGGCATGGAAACAAAATCTTTTTTGTTACAAGGGAAAATAAACTCTAGCTTCATGTTATAAAGGGGAGTTCACTAGATTTCTATTTCACACCTAAAATATGTTACAAGAAAACAAAGGACACTGGTATCTATAAAACAAAAAGGTGGCACAAATAGCCATGGATAATTATTATGAATTCTGCATAGACTGTAGAAAGACATCTTCCTCCCAAAAGAGATCTGAAAAATGGGACAGAATTATACATAGGTTTACCCCACCCACAAAGCCAATTGCTTTGAAGAGAACCAATTGTCAAAGGAAAATTAAGAGATTTAATTCATCTGGCCTTGACTCCTGCTGCAACACCAAGATTGAAATCACTGGCTCACTGAAGAAGATAATAGAATAATTTTCAAACAGCTACAAAAAAGTGAAAAATACACCATGGTGAAAGGTTAACTGTCCAAGAGAAAAAAGACCTACTAGAATTCTTACAATTCCTTAAGAATTACTCTGAAAACTAATTTTATTGAACTTAGCAGTCAGGGTCCAAGAAACATTTTCCCATTAAAGCAGAAGGTGGTAAATTATGTGGATTCAGAAGCCACCATACTATTTTTCAGAGAGAATTTATTAACCTTGAAGTCTAATATTACAAATGAGATTAAGCAGTCAAAAATTAATGAAAGCAGGAAAATTAAGTAAAACAAGTGGCATGAGCCTGAGATATGAATAAACCCATGATTCTGAAATGACAGGAGGAAAAGAAACCCTCTCAAACCTCAGGATTTCTATCATTACTTCACTACAAGCTGATGATATGAACAGCCATGAACAGATGTGGGTAGCTCAAGAAAGCATCACAAGATCTAATTCCAGCAAATATAAAGACCCAGTGTACAAGACACTGGAGAGATACCATCTGAAATACAACATAATTTCTAGATTTTCATACTCTGAAGATTAATTCAACCTAGAAAAGACTGCACACAAAGGTGCTAAGAGGAAGAATCACACAGCAGAAACCAATTCTTCTTAAAGAAAGCTAAGAGTGTCTCTGCCTTAGTTGCAAAACAAAAGAGATGTCACCACTGTTTCCAAAAGCATAGCAGAGAACATCAGGGAAGTAAAACAAATAAACATTTAGTGAATGGCCACAAAATAGACAAACAAGTTAGAACATGAAAATTATAGTGAATTTTTATTCATCGCAGATCGATAGGCTGAAACACACTTTGGAAGTGCAGCAAAAGGAGAAGAACCTTTGAGTGGTGAGAAAAACTCACAGGTTTCCAAATGAAGTTCCAGAAACTTACAGTCCTGAAAAATGCAGTGTAATGCTGTAGAAGGGGATTGGATGTGATCATCCATTAAGTGATTTCTACTGATGATTTCTACTCTTAT
>NW_027269267.1:13780000-13790000 GCF_023055355.1 Agelaius tricolor
AGGAGGGCACCCGAGAGGGAAACACACCAGCCTTTAAAACCCACTCAGTACTGCAGGACAGCACAGCAACCTAGAGAAATGAGCTAAGAAATCAGGAAAAGAAAAAGGGAAAGACAGAAGGAAAAGCTGATGGAAACTCACAACAGTAAGGCAGCAGAAGACTGAACTAGTGATTCTAGTGCTGATGTTTTACTCCTCTGGATGCAGTGCTATTCCATGAAACACCTTTTAACCAGCACACAACACCTCCATATCTTGAAAGCATTCATTTAAACAGGTCAGACAACTAGATATCCTTATTTAGATTAATTTTAGAATCATAGAACAGTTTGGGTTGGAAGGCATCTTAAAGATCATCTAATTTCACCCCCCCTGCCATGGGCAGGGACAGCTTCCACTAGACTGCTTCCACAAGGTTGCTTAAAGCCCCATCCAACCTGGTCTGCAATACTTCCAAGGGATGGGGGATCCCCAGCTTCCCTGGGCAGCTTGTCCAGTGCCTACAACCCTCACAGTAAAGAATTTCCTCAGAACACCTAATCTAAATATACCCTCTGCTAAAATTGTTCCCCCTTGTCCTGTCGTTACCTGCATGAAACTTCACTGTGAATTCCTGCATTAACCAAATACATGATGGTCAATGCTTCTTCAAAACTTTTTAGATTACTCAAATTCCTCTGCAGTCTTTCATTTATACTCTGGCATCTCCCAAATTCTTACACTTCTCTATAGTCCCACCACAGTCATAACCCTTTAAGTCTTTTCTGCATCCTCACTTTTTCTGCCCTTTTGCTTTCTTCTGCACCAGACTCTCTCCCATTTCTTCAAGGCCTCCCTATGGTGTATTCTTTGTTTACTGTTGTGTCACCTATGGTTTTAAGGATGATAAATGCAGTAAGAAATTAAATAAAATCCACAAAAAAAATTCCACTATTTAGTTTGCTAACTCTAATAGACTGCTTTGCAAAAGAGATAATTTCCACAGGCTACAGAAGTTATTTGTATTACTTCAATTAATTATAATACAAAACAGTGGCACCACTTCATTAATCAGCTGCTTGAGAGAGTTACTTTTGTGAAAAGCCTTTTTGATAATTCTGATTAAAAAGAATAGTGGCTCTTACTACTGTGGTATGATGATTCAGTATGTCCATCAAACAAATCCTTAATATTTTAAAAACAGGAAAGAAATAAAAGGAAACAGAAAAGAAGTCTCTTGGCAGAAAAATGTGTCTTAGGATCTCTTTCAAGGCTTAGATATAATGGAGCATACAGGAAATACTTCAGTGCTTTGAGAGGCATTTCCTCCCCTCCCCCCCTTAGAAAGATGCAGTAATTAAAACCTAATTATTATCTTCATTTTAAACAAAACCTAAAGTGAATACCAATTAATAACAACATACTAATGAGCATCTGCTGTGATGAAATTGAATATGAATGTGCTGCAAATTTCGGGTAATTTATTTTTTCGGGGAAGTGCCACTGGTCTCAATCCACTGTAGAAGATTGTATAGACTGCACACATCTTCCATCTTGTCTCTTATGTGCAGCAATTTTTTTATTTTTCAAAAAAAAGGACATACTTCAACTTTGTGGATGTTTATATATCCAGATGCTATCCATGCTAAAATGATTTCAAGGCAATCAACTACTGTGTCATGTTTTACACACCTCACATGTTCTTTTAGCAAACCCAAGGCAGTTGCATTGCACACAACCCCTATTCACCAGCAGATTCTGAAAGCAGATGCTCCTGCATGGCAAGAGGTCACAAAGTGTGAATTCATGTTATACTAAACACTCATAATGTGTGTGCTCCTTGCCTCATGCTGATGTACACTCAAGCCTGGTCTTCTTGTGCACCACAAAGCCTGGTTAAAACACAGTGCTGGTCTAAGTCAAATAGGCTGAAATAAAGTGCACACCACTTTCACTCAATTCCATTAAAAACAAGAGAAGTTTGGTCACCATCTTTCCTGACAGAAGCCTTGGAAATAAAGTAAATAGAGAGGGGTTGTGTGTTTGTGGTTTCCTTCTTAACCCTCCTAACCATCTACCTGTTCAATCAATATTGGGTTTTTTTAGAGATTTTGACTCACTAAGTCCATTAAAGTAGTAAAAGAAAACTGAAAAGGGCATAGTAGGATTTAGATGTGATGAAATTTCCCCTAGCAGTTATGCTAACATGGATTGTATGACAAAAGAAGAGATCTTTACATGTACGCGCAGGAGTCAATGAAGAGGGAAAAAAGCTCAGCAGAAGACTGGACACTTGCACATTACAAGATTTTTTTTTCCATTAAGTAACTGAAATGAAAAGAGCTTTCCTGTTTTAAATCTTGTCTAGCAATTAATGAGAACATTAAAAGCCCTGCTCCTCTCTTCCTTGGAGAGATGTTGCTTTTTATACAAAAAGACTGCATGTCATCTATGGTTAACAAACAGTTTCTCATTTTAATGGAATGCAACTCTCTCCCCTGCTGCTGGTCTTGTGTGTGCACTATAGTTCATTAAACATGTAGTAAACCACACTCAACTCACTAACCCAGCCAAAATCACCCACCTCTCTTCTAATCTGGCAGAACACTAACCCCCAAATTCTACTGCATCCCTGTGTGGTCAACAGCTGGCACAAGGTGAAACAGAAAACTGCAAGGTAGCTGATGTGACCAAACCAAAATAGCTACTGCTATTAAGGGAAGACGGGATGTTTCCTGCTTTTAGTTTTGGGCTTGACTTCTGCCTTGCACCCAGCACTCAAACTTACCTGAGCAGCACAGTTATCACACCTGACAGTGAAACACAAGTCTTAAGTAAGAATCACTCTTTTTCTGATCTGTGGGAATCACTTGCCTCATATACCTTCAGGATACACTTGTCATTGCAAGTGTTCTTCACTTGGAAATTTTCAGCATCAATATGACTAATTTTTGATATTACTAATATTTAATACAATTAGACATGACACAAGCACATAAAACTTGTGACTGAGCCTTTAACAAGACCAGACACTATCTGCTCTGAAGTATCTTTTTTGGTAAGAACATTATAACAGCAATTAATGACTAACAGCAATGACTAATTGTTGGATGAAGCTCTGAGTAGCCTGGTTTAGTGGAAGGTGTCCTTACCTAAGGCACAGGGGTTGACAGTGGATGATCTTTCTTCTGTTCTAAAGGCTCTGACCATACACAAAACACACACAGTGGTCAACCACTGACTTACACCTGTAATCTTGGGTTTCTGATCAAAATACTTGTCACTGTTAATGACAGTGGAATAGGAGAAAAAGGTACAGCAGCTGGGTTTATCAAAGAATTTAAGGCTTTGCATTCTAAATCAGATGAACAAAATACGATTTTAAAAATTAACTTCATCTGTAATCTGCCTCACAGATCTGGAGAGCCTCTACAATATTCATGTTCTCCCTCTGAAAGCAGTGTCATTGTTTAACTGAGGAATTTGCAGACTAATCAGTCTCAATATCCATCCTACACTGATGCACTTTTGGATAGAGATTGTACAGAAATACTCAAAGATTAAGTTTTGAGGTTTTCCATGCCAAACCAAACAAATGAGCTTTACTGGACATCCAATGACAGACAGACATGACTCTGGAACCTGACTGACCCAGCAGCACATATAAGCAAAACTACAAAACTGTATTCAACCAGAAGCACGGAACATTACTCTGGAGAATCACCACATGATCCCCAAATCAACTGTATTTTAAGAGCCTCTGATCAAGAATATTTGCACACTTCAAATAAATTTCTGCTTGAAATAAGCAGCACACAGATATTATCCTGTAACATACCCTCTCCTTGGTATACAAGACAAATATAATTTTAAAAACCCCTCATGTTTACAATTTTAAGGGAAAAACCCCAAGCACTTTCAAAGTCAGTCATCCATTGATGGATTTCCAGAATTACTTTACCCTTGATAATCTGGGATAAAAAAGTTAACAAAAAAAGGCTTGGTGAAACAGAACTGCAAACCATCTCTGTAAAGCAAAGTTGTCATTTTGCTCTGGAGATAAAGCACCATGGCCAAGTATTCCCCAGCTAGCTTAAACTAGCACAGCTCCAGAGCTCTGTCTCATGCTAGAGAATGGATGGATTTTATTGTGAATGTTTTATTCTAGAGAATGGATGGATTTACTCACTGAAGAGCACTCAACTGCAGTTAACTATAGGTAATCTGCTTATTCAAAAGAGGAAAAATAAACACATGTAAGACCTCTCATCACTGAACAGAATTCTTTTAACTTTCAAGTAATTTCATGTATTTCCATTAAAAAATTGTAAAACCATAATGCTCTTTCTAACAAACAAGAACTGAACTGTAAACATCCAGGAAACTCACCTCAAAAAAGATGTGCTACTACACTGGAAAGAATCAAACAATCAGGACTCTGCTGAGCTGCAATCTGCATACAAGACCCCCTGACCTTACTCATGGAGAATGTAGCACAATCCCTTGCTCAGGACCCACGCCTCTCACAGCTGGAAAACAAATCAAGTGAGGCCCAACCCAAAAGATTATATGAAAACACCTTAAGAGGAGTAAATTCTGCCTGTAGGGAAGGAATCTGCATAAGTTACCTCCCAGACCAGAACCAAAAATCAGCCATCTGTCAGCCAGAGCCCTGCCCCATGACAAAGAGAGAGAGGCCATTACCAGAGGTCTCCTGGAGGTCTCAGCAGAGTAGGTACAGAGCTGCTTTTTACCATTTTATGCAATCTGCTGACATGTTCAAGAATGGTTGTGTATTGTCAAGGATGAGCAAAATACCTCTCATTATCTTTTCTGAGGCACATTTTGAGTCTTGTGTCTGCTTGCAAAAACAGAGGGTGCTACCCCTGATGTTACCCATGGCTTCCTGCAGCTGAACAATGAAAAAAGCTGGTAGAACAAGTGCTGCCCTCACATCCTAGGCTGTTGTACAAGTACCAAGTTACAGTCTGGAAGTAAGATATCTCTGTTTACATAAATTAGTTTAATCTAGCTCAGTATTTGCAACCTTATTTTTATTTACTTTAGTTCTTCCTCACTGATGGATACACTTTACACAAACATTTGGCACTTGTCAGCTATCCAGAAGCATACACTGTAAAAGTGCAACTTGTGTAAGCAACTTGCCTTATACATATTTATTTAAATCAGAATTTCATTAAGAAATGGGTAATGTTGCATTTCTTTTCCACAAAATAATATTTATTAATATTTATTAATATTTGTGAAAGCCTTTTTAAGCAGAATCTTGATTATCATTCAACAATGAACAAGTAAATAATTTTACAATGGTTTCTTATTAAATAACCAACACTATAAATAGGCTAGATATAGAAGCAAATAAGCTTGTCTAAATATGTTTTAGATGTAAAATAATGCATGTGAAAACAAAAGAAAAAGTAAGGGAATCACTGTATCACTTACAGTAAGGGAACTAAAAATACTGCTTTGGATTACAGCATTCCTGTTTTCCAAGACTTCAGGAGCTGACTCCCTAAATTCTAGGTATTAGCAAGAGAGTAAAAAGTTTGAAAAGAGAGGTCTTCACCTTCACCTCCTAGTTTCTCATTTTTTAACAAACTATTATTTGAGCTCAAGTCGTTAAATAACCTGAAGCAAGGTTTGATCTGATGTCTCTGGAGGACCTCCTTAGACTTTAACAGAATGGCTCTAGTAAATGCTAAAGGACAGTAATGTCACACAGATGACAAAATGCAGGACAGCATCTTTTCTGCTAAGTTCAGTTGTGTACAAAGACACATCTCAGTGACTTATGAGGCAACTTTCAGCTACCCAAGCGTCAAAATCAATCAACACCTTAGGTACCAGACAACTCCACTGAGATTCCAGCTACTCCTCCCACATGTAGTCAATGTGATGGAGGATTTATCCCCACACACTTTCCTTTCCAGGTAGAATATATGTTATTTTCAATCTTCTTCTCCGTAACTCAAAATTGATTCCTCAGCACCATAACCAGCACTGCCATCAGTGCACGACCTAGTTGTGATATATTTTAGTTTTTAATGCCATCTTCTCTACACACATCTCTGGCATTGCCTACCAGTCTAACAAGGTTCTGGGTAGCACATGTTTCACCAGACAATGCATGTATAAAACTGATTGCCACCACTGTTAAGTTTTTAGACCACTTCAAGAAAAAGCCATAGATTCTGTCCTGTTCTGCACCCTTCAATTGGTAAATCCAAACATGAAGACAAAGACACCAATCCTAAGATTACTCACAAGGAAAAAGTGTAAGTCCACCTAAGAACAAGGCAAGAATTAAAAACTTTTAGGTTTTTACTTTTACACCTTTTATCCTGGAACATAAACACACCCTCCTGACTAATAGGATAAAAAGTATAGTCAAATGTGTTCTAAAGCTTCATGCTTCCCTCAGGAAGAATTATGTTTGGAGGTTTTTTGCCCTGGATGTACACATCTATCTGGGCAGAACTGGTTGTATTGGGAGTTTTGAATGCTCACATTCAGCAAGTGAAGAAATCTTAAATTTAATCTTTCTAACTTTACAACAAACTCCTACAAATAATAGATAGAAAACTGCATGCTTTTTCTCAGCCCTGGCACCAAAACACTAAAGCATTCCTTTAAAAATGAACTATGTTATTTTACCAAATACAAATTATATTATTTTACCAAATACAAAGGAAGACAGAAAGTAATTTGTGTGGTTCCAAACTGGCAAAGCAAGAAGTCTCCTAATAAGAAGGCTTCCAGGCAAAAGTCTGTAGGAACCTGAGGAGCAGTGCCCAAGTGAGGGTGAGCCTCACAGGAAAACCATGCATCTACTTTGCAACATTCCTGAGTAAATTCTGCCCTACAAGCTGGAAAAGGAATGTGGTATAGTTATTATTAGACTTAGTACCTCCAAGTGCAAGGGATATTTTGTCTATAGGACAGAAGAAAAGCAGCTGGCTATGACTGGAAGAGAAAGAACATCCCAGTTTGGCAGCAGTCTGCGTTCTGAGTAACATTTTTTTTATTATTAGAAGAATTTTCTCATCAGACTATTACTCTTTGTCTTAGAGTAGCAGTTTAACAATTTAGAACCAGTAGCATTGAATTAGATATTTCACCTTTCAGATGATAGCAACTAAAATTTTCCTAAGAAGTTCAACATATCTGACAAGAAATTGTATCAAATGCTTCAAATATTGGACTCTGTCCCACAAGAAAAGTTAAACATGCAATGAAAAAAATACAACATCTGAGCATCTGCAACTTGAGAAGCTTCAATGAGAAGTACAACAGTACAAGACAAAACATTCTCATCATAAAGAAACAATCCTAAGAGTTAAGAAGTGTTACCAGCAACTTCTCTCTCCATTCTAGTGATCACAAAGAACATACAGGTGCTTGCAGTACAAAGCTCTCTAACCATTCAAGTGTGCTTCAACAGTGAGAATCCATAGCAGATGATAAATTGAGAAAGGAAAGAGCATGGACACCAAGAGTACAAAGTCAAGCAGCTCCCTCACAGAACTTCCTCCCCTCCTTCCCAAGCCTGTGACTGCAGCTACAGCCCTGCTCTAACAAGACAACCCAAAAAAACAGGAGAGAGGGAAACAGAGAATTTCATTAACAGGACAGACACTTCAGAAAGTTTTCAGCAAGAACAAGTGACATCTGAACTTGAATGTCAGATGGTTCTTGATCATAGTGCAATGCTTGTAAAAACATTTGCTAAATCTGGACAGCTCAGATAAAACTGTTGTATTGCTCTCAGAAATGCTCATTTCCACTCAAAGAGGTGAACTTCACCAGATACAACACTCTTAATAGAAGGAGCTGATGCCTACCAAAACTCTATAGACAAAAGGAGAAACTGGAGACTTTGTCACATATTGCCAACATTGGCATTAGAATAAACATCACCACCATTTACCTCCATACCCACAAAAAGCAGCCCAATCACAACAGAATACAGGTTAATTTTTCTAGCAACATATAAAATTGTTTGTAAAGATTCACTCCTCCTCATCTAAGTAAGTTATTTGCACCCACAATCTCTGCACACCAAATTTCACCCTCTGAGCAAACACCTTATTTTTCATCAGACACCAAACAGGCTCATCTTGAGACTGCACAGTGACGTTCTTTGCCTCTTTGGGAATACACAATTTTAGATGCCAGCTAAATCTCCTTGGGAAAGACTAAAAGGAGAGAGAGAAGCTAGATTTCAGTAACCCTAAAAAGCAGCTAAACAGGCTGCCTGTCATGATATGTAGTTTAGAGAAATTCATAACTGATCCAACAGAATAAAAGCATTACTCGGATGATGCTGGCTCTCCCTGGAGCTTCTCCTTCACACACCTCTCTGAGTGTTGATGCTGTAGCGGGGACCCTCAAGAGAACTCATGTTGCTGCCATCACAGTACTCAGTGCACAGCCATTTTGGCCATTCCACTCTCAAATGCATCTCCAAATCATTCCCACTTAAAAAAGAAGTGTCTTATACCATATAAAAAGCTTGTAGGAGGCAAAACACAAGGAATCTCACAGGGAACATAAATTATGAATAATTAAGACATGTAAATTGTTAAGCTAGTTAAGTTGTATTTCTGAGATTTAAAATACAGCCAAATGAAAAAATCAACCTGAAATTTAGGACCAGGGAAAATACTCATAAATGCAAGCAATAAAAATGTCAATCATGTAATTTTAAATTACAGTAAGGCTGGAAAAAAGTGACCTTATCCTTTAGAGTATCATGCTGCACACCAGTGCCCAAATTACAGGGAATAAAACGATGAACAAGGAAGAGGACATTCCATTTGAGTAGAGAAAGAACAGACTGCCCAGAGAAGGTGCTCCCAGAGGACTCAGTAACAATACTCTAAAAAAGTAAATTGAAAAATGTATTTAGAAAAAGTAAACTGAAAAACTTCTGGCTGAGAAAAAGTTAGATTGCCTAATTAGCCATCTTTATAAGCTAGACAGAACCACAGGAGCACCTAATAAAATACACTTACTGCAAATCATTGCCATTGTTCTATACTCTTATAACTTTATCCTTACAAAGTTATGATTTTAACATTGTTATTCTTAAATCTTACATAACTAAAAGCTCACTCCAATCCTGCACAGCAAGGCAGCTGATTTCCACAGGTATGGCAAGTCTGACACACAAACAGCAGCCTGCTCATGTTGAGGCTGGGTCTGTAACACACATCAGGGCAGGTGAGAGTGCACCTGAACCAATACCAAAAGAATTATTCAGAAACACCACAGCTCACCTTCAGCTCTCTACAAGGGAAGTCTTTAGGACTTTTCAGCTTCATGATAAAACCAAGACTGTTGCTAGTAAGGGTGCATAGATGTCAAGGACAATATAGCCAAATACAGTCAGGTGGGAAAGTTTATATTACCCTCAATCTTACAGCTTTTACAGCAGACGCTTTTTTTCACTGTCTTTTCATTACAGCCTTTCATCTTTATTCACCAAATTTATATATCCCACTCAATTTTATCTTTATTCCACTGTATAATTCTGCAATGGAAATTGTCTCTTGAAAGGATGTCATCTTTAATACATTGTTTCTTCACAAGGCTTCAAGACTGTATTATCTACATTAGGTAATCAATAACTTTTTGTTCAGTGATACACTGAATGTATTCAGTCCAGGACTGTAAATTCTCTCGTTAAGGTTTACACAAGTACAAAGGAAAACTGCAAGCTCAATTTTTTAAATTTTTTTTTTTTTCAAAAGGCTGGGGGAGTAGTGGATTTTAAAAAAAGTATTTGTGTAGAAAACAATTAATAACTTTATAACTATAGTACACCCAACCAGAGGAGCTGTCTCAAGCAGAAAATTAATTTTTGTACTAGCTAGCTCATTGTTTGGAGCATCTATGTATTTCAACATTTGGAATGAGGAATGGAGCTGAAAGCTGACTGGAAGACACAAATTAGGTTAGATAACAACAACCTTGTGTGGAAGCAGGAAAGCAGCCAAAC
>NW_027269267.1:13795000-13830000 GCF_023055355.1 Agelaius tricolor
AGAGCTAGCAGAAGGCAGAATAAGCTCCTTACAGATCTTGTATACCTCTCTAGTAGCTAGAAATTGGATTAAAACCTGAATTTCTTCATAAATTTTGCTGATAACTAACATAACACTGCTAATAAACATTTACGTCTCGGTCTCTTTTCCCACTGCTGCTGGCTTTCAATTTCTTACAGCTGTATACTCAGATTTATGACATAGATGAGAGGTTTGTTTACTGACAGATTTGCTTTTCCTTCTTTTTTAATTTAATGTGGTATCACCTGGAATTCCAGTGCTAGGAATTTGGGAACCAATAAACTAATTCAAATTTCTGCTCATTTTTAGCCTCTCTTTAATGCTGTTTTCACTTGGTCTTCTAACATTCTGCAACACTAACTTACTACTAATGCAAAAAAAAGGCTTTTGATCAGTCTCTCTCTGCAAATGCTGCTTCAGTCCCTGGATTTTTACTGACATTTATCCTTTGGAATTTTTACATCTCCGTTACTGAAGAAGAAGGACCAAAAGGAATCTTGTGTGATAAATCAAACAATGCTGATCAGAGCATTCACTTAACAACCCCACCTCAAACCTTTGAATTTTTAGAGTTTTATGTAAGTAAGAAGAAACTGAAGACTTATTACAACTTGAAATCATAGATTTCCCATCTTCCTTATGGAATCTTTCTCTCTCTCAGGTTGTTTTTATGTAAATTGACAAGATTTCTAAATGTTGAACTCATTTTCGTTCTATTTTCTTACCAATTGAAGTGCTTTACCAGAATTTTAAAAACAATCAGCTTCCTTTACTCTCAGAAACCAAGACAACCATCAGGCAGTCTTGAATTCTGGAAGACCAAACCATCTAGCTCAACATGAGGTTTAAAAGCCTCTACATTTTTCAGGCGTGGAGCCAAATTCAAATGTGCAGAACCCAAAACTTCTGATCTCCTGGAAATACCATCTTAGTGTACCCCCAGATGAGGGCATGGAAGTTCACCTCCAGCTCCTCAGCACCAAATGCAGCCAAGTAAGAACCAGTCAGGAGAAAAGCAGGTGGCTGGTTTTGGTTTGGAAGGTTGGGTTTGTTTGTCTATGTTAATTTACCTGTATTCTGGCAGAGACATTCCAGCAAATTCTAGTTTGCTGACCAAATGCTTGTCAGCTGGAAAATTTCCAAACACAGCAGCTGCATGGCATGCTCTCTTCACAGCAATGAGGATGCAGCTTAAATGTGGAGCAAGAAAAGCATAAACAGTCCCCTTTAAACCAATAAACTAATTCAAAATTCCTGCTTAATCCTGCTACCTTTGAAAGGCAGCGTTGAGAGCTTCAGGAGAATCTCCCTCCACTTCTGTCCCAGGACACTCACCTCTGGTCTCAGAACAGCCTTCCTGCAGGCCTGGCACACGGGGCCACTGCGGGAGAAACTCAGCGGAAGCCGACGCGTTCGATTCTGGCAAGTTGGCTCCTCGCATATTAACCAACCCTGCAGAAAGGCAGAACACAGAAAAAAATAGTTTCTTACCCTAAATTCAAGTTACAGCTTGTTTTAATTCCACCTAAAAAATGAATCAAGTTAAGGAAGAAAAATATCCCAACTTTAACATACTCTGTGAATCTGATACTGTAATATGTATGAAGTGATGAAGGTTCTTCAAGGACCTTGTTTAAACACAATTAATGGCAGACAACAAAGCTGGAGTCTTCTTGCTTCAAAAGCCCACACTGTGCACACCGCAGTCATCCCTTCTTAGAAATATACCAAAACCTCTGCTCTTCTCTTCTCCAGCTACAACAGCACTAACATACTACAGGAGTATTTTATCCAGGTATGTAGACCATTCAGCAGGACACTCCACTCCATTCAGCAAGACTTCTAATAAATTGAATATTTAAGTAAAATGCCATTTCTTTGCTTGCACTTTAGAGGGGAGAAACAGTTTTCTGTTTTCTGATGGCAGCCAGAAGCTTCCCTTTCTTCTTTTTTAAGTTTTTGAGGTTTTGGTGTTTTTTTTCAGAAAGCTTCCAAGACTCCAAAATAAACTGATTCATTTAGGAAAATCTAATATTTTGCTGAGTTAAAATGAAATAAAATCTGAGCCAATTTGCTCTATGTCAGCTCAGGGAGACAATGCAAAAGGCTTCTCTTAAGAGTATGCAAGAAGGAATGATTCCAGAACTGGAAAGGATGAACTTTTCCTGCAAGGTTCGACCATTGGCTATAACCAATGCCGCACCTCATCCCTAAGAACCACAAAGATGCTTAAGGAATGGCAAAAGACAAAGGACAGAGTAGAACTCTTCCAAAGATTTTCCCAGCTTTTGGAAATAGGTCAAGGACCATTCTAATCACTGTCTCTGTATTCAGTGGTGACTAAATTAATGCATCAATGAGCCCAACGAACTTCATGTGCTTTTCAAACCCATGTAAACTTTTAGCATCTGCAACATCCAGCAGAACACCTATAAACTATATGAAAAAGCACTTTATTTTTCTTGAAAACACACACACAAATGCACACAGCTTCTCTTTTAACACTTTCCAGTTCTTGCATCAGGAGAGACTAGGAATAATCATTCTGCATTCACCTTCTTTGTGCCTCTCATGATTTTACAGACCTCCATCACATCACCTTCAATCAAAGTCTTTTCCAAACCACAGTCCTAATTTACTTAGTTGTTCCTTGCCTGGAAACCACTCCAAATCTTGGTTGCCCTTCTCTGAATCTCTCCCAGTTCTTTTTGGCAATGAGGGAGTGGTGGAAAATGGGACAAGTGGGGAGGGAGATGAAACCAGTACTGCACACTGTATTCTGGATAGCGACGAACATGAATTTATACAGGAACAAAATGGTATTTACCATCTTGTTCTCTGCTCCTTTCTCTCCTCAAGTTCTGTCTGCCTAGAGCCCACTACCAAGCATTTGGGCATTGAGCAGTCATATCCAGAAAGATATTTTTTATTTTTTAAGAATTATAATTTTATTCTTCCCTACTACTTCCCTATAATTTTATTCTTCCCTACTAGGTCAATACATATACTGGACACAAAATTAAGATTGGGTTTTAGCATTTCCTCACTTCACCTTACATGGCAGAGCATTTAAGCTTATGCTGTTAACTGACAAGTCAACTTGGTGTTCCTGCAACTGTTCTCAAGCAGTTCCTGCTTTTACCACCCTGAGCAGCTCAGCCCTGTCAAACTGTATTTCAGGCTATTGGCTGGTGATGTCTCTGCTGGGAATAGTGACTGGTTAATTTTGCCTGTTTCCAAATTTTTTGTTGCTCCTGCAAAGACGTTAAATCCAACCATACCTGGATTCCTGGTACTTTGGCAGAAATGTTATGAGTCAGAAGACAACTCAAAAAGTTGCTTGCTTCCATTCTCACTAGCTCTTTGACAAGCCATCTCAATGTTATGCTCTGTCAATGAGTTCTACCTAATTTCCACTTGGATTTCAACTTAAAAATATATTCTATAATAATTTCAGAAGTGCTCCAAAACTGTTTTAGTTTTTCTTTATCTTTTTAAGATGAAACCTCAAATCCTTTCCAAATAACTTCATTTATTCCAGAGACCTCTCCTCTTTCACCATTTTTACTACCATGTCATATACTCAATATTATCCCACTTGGTGCCAAATCCATCAGAACACTTCCTGCCCTTGCAGAGCAGAGCTTTTATGTCCATGTGGGCAGACAGAAAAACTATGTGGAGAACATCATGGCAATATCAATGTATACAGCATTTCCTGAAGTGTTTAAGCCACAGTGCAGGAATGGAAAGAGTGCATTTACATATGCACTTAGATTCATTTCACCCAACTCTGACATCTAAAGCCTGATACCCAGTTTAAGCTTTTCCATTATTATCCATTAGCTTACCCTATGATCCATTTATAGTAAATGGAGGAAGAAAATTATCTCCAAAAGCAATTCATCTAACAGATTTTGGGATGAGGAAATCCTCCATGCTCCATACCCTCCTAATAAAGTAAAAGGTTTTGGAAACAGTATGGTCAGTGTATCTGATCACTAAGTGTGAACTTTATTGTTATGTAGCTCAGCAATGTAAATGATGACATTTAAAACTGCACAGTGAGAAAATGTCAATTCAAAAACCTGTGATTTGCTCTCTTGCACAACTGCTGCCCTAGCAGTCCTAGAACCACTTTCTTTGTCATTGTCAGATACAATTTATTTATGACAAATACTTCAGAACTGACATTAGCAACATAAGACACTGCTCACCAAGACTGAGCTACTTCACCAACACATGGTTCACTGTGAGAAATCCTAACTGAGGGTCTGACCTAACAGACACCTGACCTGTGTCTTCTGAAGTCAGCAACACAAATGTGCCTCAAGTGAAAAAGACAGGCCTTGGCTTTGGTTTTGCAAATGAACTTAAGATTTCCTCTAAAAGAGGAAGTGTTTATTATGTGGTCTTACACTGATTAAATAACTCAGTTTAAACAGACATGGAATAACCTTCTACCAAAAAAAGCCACTCAAGGATAGCTTTGAGATCTTCAGGCACTCACCTACATGAGTACCAATAATATCATTAGAGCCACTGTGAGGGAAAAATCAAAAACATTTTTGTAAGGATAATTAATTCTCACAGATCTTGCACTAAGTTAATTTTTTAGAGATAAAAGACATGCTCTGTTTGGAAATCTGTTTATTCTGGGGCATCTCTACCTCGTATGAAACATCTGGCAGCAATCTGACATAGACAGCACCTTAAAATACACAGCCAGGCAGGGGAGGTGTGGAGAGTGTCCTCACCCATTCCTAAACCCTCCTGTTGAAGAGCTTAATTTTTTCAGCTGTAACTATGAAAAGATTCTGTGTGCACAAAGAGAACATTGATGACTCAAAACATATTAAATTACTACATCTGAACTTTGAAGCAATTTGTTGTATTAGAAAAACAAATAATGGAAACTGCCAGACAGTAAGATATTTTGTTAGGGAATGCAAGTGCAACTGAAAAAACAAAGCCTGGAATGGGAGCAGCATCCCAGCTTCAGCTGAACAGAATACTCAAAAATAGACAACCATGAAAATAATGTATGATAAAAGTAACTGTGTTTTCTGCCATCTATTGGCCTTTTTAGCTAACAATTATGAAACAAAGGACTACACCACTCACAAGGTACAGCTTCTACTGTCTTACAAGAGAATGCATAGAAGGTCCTCTCAAACTGCCACTGAATAAATTGAAGCAAGTTTTCTTTATGCAATTGTTTCAGTCTAATGGAGTCAGTGTTGAAGAAAGCACTGGGAGGTTCTGCTGGTCACAAAAAACAGGTGAAAAAAGACTGAAAATCCCCTGACTCAACTAAAAAACCATAGCTTAGGATAAAAATAACCACTTAAATTCAACAGCTTACTATTATACTTGTTTTCAGCTACTAAGAAATAATAATCAAAATATACAAGTTTTACTGAGCAGCACATTTCTCAATAAACTATATTCAAAAAATGAAGATTTAAGTTATAGCCTACAATAAAATGCCCAAATGTGTTGAGTAGATACTAACAAACTGAATGTCACTTCAATTCATACAGAAAACAGCTAATGTCATTTGTATAGACTTCTCACCAGTTATAATTAACAGTAAAGAGGTCTTTTCTTCTTTGTCACCTCTCTATTCAGGCCTTATTTGCGTTTGTTTGTACTTGCTATCTGTTAATCTCTCGTAACAAATGACAACAATAACTGTTGCTATTATGCATGGAAATTAAACATGTAGATAACTGTGTGAAGGGAGCTATTTTTGAAAAAAGCAGTATTAGAAACATGTAGCTCTTTATGTCTCCTGTTTTGCTTTGATAATTAAGCCATAGCCTTGATTTCTTTTAAACAAAAAACTTTTCCATGGTCATGCATGTTGCAATCAAATTCAATACATGCATTATGTTCTGACTCAATCTGTTCAAGTGCATTATTGTTAACCCTTATTTGATCCATGCCTGTCATCTTCACTGACCAAACAAAACCAATCCTTCATTTCCCAGCAGCTATCACTGAGTCTGTAAATTAATTTGTAGTACATCAAACAAAATCATAATAGGGAACCTTCAGCTTTGTTCTATTTGGTATCTGCAACACCGTGGGAAATGAAATAAAAGTCGACAGAGAGAAAAAAAGCAACTAGCGTTTCCAAACATCCTGCCCACAAATGCTCAGCTCATTTTAAAATATAAAAAAGTATGTGAAAAAACCCTGAAATACATGCACAATATAAAAGAAAATCCCTGAAGAGTATTAAGTCCATGAACTGTAGCTAATAGGGAGAAATTTGCAAGTCAAAAGTAATTTTTGTTTCTTTGTAAGACTGTTCTTGAGAATTAGCCTCTCCCATTCTAATGATCAACAAGCATTAGAAATATTACCCCAAAATACAGAAGCAAGTGGTTTTGCAACAGCCTTTCAAACAGAAGTTGCAGGGGTCAACAACATGCATTTACTGAGCTTTATCTTAATAATTTTTACAAATTACATTTGACAATGTAGCTTGGTTGGCTGCTACAGCAGAGGACTGAATGTGCTTCCCTAAGACACTTGAGTTCTGCATCTGTTCCTGCCTCCAGACAGTCTGGATGCTGAGGCACTACAACATTTTAAAAAGTTCATGTGGAATGAAAAAATGCCCTGTTAAAAAGCAGAAAGCTGCAAGCACTGAAAATTATTCAGAAGTCACTGTCAGTTACTTTGGAGTTGAATTTATTTGTCATCCATGCCTGCTTCTCTGCAACCTTCCTCCCCACTGAAGACAATATTAATGTGGATTCTTGAAAATGGGATCTTGGTGGATGATGCACAGTCTCAGATGGCTGGCATATCTGAGCACATTACACCCCAAACCCATGTCTCCAGCACTGCAGAGCTGAAGTTACCACCTTACACCATCAAACCCACCAGAAGGGAAGCACAGGAACCCAAACTGAACATGTGTGCTGGTCAGCCACTTAAGCCTGCTGCTCATGTCACTGATCTGCAAACCAGTTTTTGGAAGGCTGAATTTCAGAGACAACGCAATGAAGATTTTCTGATCCAGGTACCATTGTGAGTTGCTAATCAGGACACTTTCACTTCACACTGGCCTTTCTTTTCATACTACTCTTACAAAAGGATATTATTTCCACTCATTCCAAGTCCAGAAGCTCCAAAACCTGCTTTCCTGACAACATCCATTATTATGGATTGTACTGCCTAACAGGGCAAATCTGGCTGAAGTGCCCTGAAATCCTCTGGAAGGATAATCCACCTCATTACTGGATATATTATCAAATCTATTGATTCCCCCCAAGCAGTATTAAAAGACAGATGATTTTATGAAGTTAAATCAGGCAACATCATGGCAACAGAGGACTTAGTGACCTGAAAGTTACCAGTTCCAATTGCAATATTTTGTTCCACACGTGTGGTGTGTTCTCCCTGTCTGTGTCTTCTGTAAATAGCTGAGTGTTTGGGGGAACATACACACTTTCCTAGTAGTAGACAACATTTCAGGAACTAGAACCACAACCTCTGCTTGCATATTCTTTGGCCAACGGTTTCACTATCAGTAGTAATTACATCTTTTGAGAATTACATAATGATTTTACACTTCCAATGTGAAAGCTGACATGAATATTGACTTAAAGATGAGCTCTTGCTGTAAAGTCAGGAAAGTTTTTCTGCTGCATACTTTGAAGTAATTTCAACTTCTAATCTGCTTTCTTGCCTGTTCAGAACAAAGAAACACTCTAGTAACAATGCATCTGCCCCACCTTGGTGAGACACCAGCAGCAATGAAAGTCTGAATGACAGGGTGAGAATAGTGTCATGCACTGGAATGTCAGCAGACAGAGCAGACCTGAGTGACACCTATCTGCCACTGCTGCAATGCCATGGAGAAACCCCTTCAGGTCAGGAATGCTATCATAAGTAGTGAAATAAGACTCCACCAGAAAACTCAACCCATTTAGTAATGTGAATCATAGAACCATTAGTGTTGGAAAAGACCTCTAAGCTCAGAGACCAACCATTACCCCAGCAGCCCAGCTGTCACATCCACACACCTTTTGAACACTTCCAGGGATGGTGATTGCACCACTTCAGTGAATTTCAGCATAGCTTAGGTTCCTCAAGCAACACCACACATTTTCATGGGGAAATACACTTGATTAAAACCTCAGAGGATGCACTGTTATAAACAAACCAATTCTACTGCTGCTGACACAAGAAGAAAGTCACATATTCATGTAACTTTTGAAAGGGTTTTTCCAGATGGAGGACTTGCTGAGGTCAGAACTGGCACAGTCAGAGACTCACTGCAGGAACCTCTCTCCTGCAGGAACAGTGACTCTCTGCAGAGCCCTGGTGCCTGCCTGCTCTGTGCACTTCATCCTGAAAGTGCCTCCAGAGCAAGCACAAAGACACTTCAGAGAGCTGCCTGAATGATCCTACGGATGGAGGAACTGACCTGTGAGAGCACCAAAGCAGAGCCAGCGCGGCACACTCGGATCAGGAGGGCTCCTCACAGGTGACACCCTCAGACATCTGACTTTGTCACGTCTGTGTGTCCCACCACAGCCTGAGGGGACACAGCCACTCCTCTGGAACTTGCAGCTACCAATGGAAACAACCTGGAGATGAGATCATCTGAATTCATATAGGATTGTGTGGACATATGAAAGGGACACCTCATGATGTTTAAAAGCCCACCCTCCTCTTGGGGCACAGAAAAGAAAATACAAAGCAAATTCTTCATAAAAGCAAAATTCTAAGATAATTGAATTATCTTAGAATTTTAAAAAAAAGTTAATTATTTATAACTAATTTTAAAGAATAAGAGAGATTTGAGGGAAACAAAAAGAATGTGCTGCCACAGAAGAGCATAATATGTCTGGAAAACGAGCCATCAGGCTTCCCTTCTTCCTTCCCCTCATAGAAAAATGACCACAATCAGAAGTAAGGCCTTATAAAGGAGTATCTTATCTGTTTTGGCATTCTTGATAAGTATTAAACAGGTACACTATTTACAAGAATCATGCAAACTAAGCCTAAAAAATGGAATAATGAAGTTAAAAGCAATCACTGATGCAGAATCTGGATCAGCAACTTTTTCAGGATCCTTCAAAGCTCGGTATTTTCCCAAGCAAATCAGTTACCAAGCACTAATGGAAGTATGTATATGTGGCACCACGAGAAAGATCTCAATTTATCTGTGAAGGAAATCCAGGGGACTTGTAAAGCCTCCTCCATTAGACAGCTTGGACATACTGAGATCTCAAAGAAGTGTATGGAGAAACACTGTTACTGATGTATCAGGCATTCCAGCCTTCTTTTCACTTCAACAAAAAATTGATGGAGAAGCTCTCTCCATTTCTTTAATATGTTACTATAAGGAGATCAAATTGTACTAAACCAAAAGCCCTAATGTTATGTTCAAGAGATCCCATGCTGGACAAGAGGTATGTCTGAACTCCATCTGAGAATTTTAAAATGTAAAAGAATTCCACAGCAAAGAACATGTGCAAAGTCTCTCTGTCAGGCATAACTGAAACTTGAAAGTCAAAAACATCTTAGAATTAAGTTGAAATATTTGTACTCCAATGTGAGTATATAAGACAAAGAGGATTTTCAAGAATATTTTAAGATTTTATACCACTGTAACATTTAATCATCTCTGAATAACAAATTCCTTTGATATTTTACAGACTCTTCAAATAAATTGTTTTATAAAAGGAACTGGGTCAAGAGTCCACTATTGATGCTAGCTGACTGGAGCTTTTATCTTTTTAAGTGGAATAGGTACCATGTTAAACATGCTGCCAAGCTTCTTGCAGCTAGAAGATATTGCAGCATATGCTTAGAATAGTGGAACATCTTAGGTTAGCATGAATTCTTTATACAATTACCCTACAGCTTCAATCCCTTACCCAAGGAATGCTGATTCTATGTTCTCTGATATTTTGTTAGGTGTTCTGCACATTTTGGCAACGCAAATAGTTTTAGAACTATTATAGTAACAACAACTGAAATTAGTTCCTGAAATTTATACATAAAGCTAACTATAATGCATTAAGAAACCTGATCACAGATCCAGCATGGTATATGACTATTCAGATCATAATAGAAGGATCTATTTTATCAACTCACTCTTGGCTATTGACTTCATATTAACTTTTCTTTTTCTGTACAAAAAATACTGTAGCTAGCTTCTCATCCAGAAAAAAACAGGTTACATTTCCCAGTAAGAGTATTTTTAGTCTGATGTTACCTGATCATCCAATTTAGGGAAAATGTAAACAGTGACCACAGCATTTCACACTCCATTTCATGCTGCCTCACTTCAATGGAAGTTGGACAATACGAATTCAATTGCTTTTCTAAGCATTTCCTTATTTTCAGAGCCTCTTGAATTTTGGCCTGTATAACTGATCAGAATTCAGCTGTGGGATGGAGTAGATAACAAAAATTCATATAAAGAAAGGAAATTCTTTTCCTGGAGGTTCACTCTCCTCAGAATTCCACATTATCCAGGGTGATGAACAGACAGACGTGATCTCTTAGGAAAAATACAAAACTGTCTGTTAAATGAAAGATGAAATGAGGAAATATGCTTTTGAAAGTGTATTACTTGAAAGCAGCACAGGTCCGGGAGAAGACTGGTTATATATCCAGTATTATTACCACATGACCCACATTAGAGGATGCTATCAGCCAGTAACTTCCTAGTGGAAAGCAAGTGATCACTTTAACACTCAGTGCTGGCAAAAGAGGACACCCACTCCAAAATGCTCCTGGTTCTCAGAGACACTCATCTCTATTGTCTCAGTTCCCACTGGAAAACTGCCACCCCACAGGCACCTGGCATCAATGGGAACCACACCTTCACAGGACCAGAGAGAAGGTCCAAAGCAACAACACAAACTGCAGTTGAAGGCAACGTAGCTACATTGACTTGCTACCTTAAAAAAGCATGAATGAGGACATAAACACTACCTGAAATTCTCAGAACACCAAATGTCCTTCTATCTTAAAACAGCTGGTGATACTAGAATGGTAAAAGCTCTGATGGAGATTCCAGGTGGCCATTTGAGAAGTGAAGCTGCCAAGTGCACTGATCTAAAATATCCAAAATACTCCCCCTTTGGATTTTAGGAGTTCCTTCAGAACTTGCATATGTCACAGTCCAACCAGCAATGCATCACTGTTGTGAGGCAAAGTCAGCCACAGAACATCAAATGCCTGTTTAGAAGCTAGCAAAAATGAAAGCCTGTAGAGTTTCAAGAATGGTATTTTGTAATTCTGAATATTTCAAAATAATAGAACTTGAATTGCATTCTAATCTATAACTGGAGAAAAAATAAAAAGGAGGAAGCCATCTAAGAGCAAAAGAAAACTTCATTATTTTCAAGATGATATTATTCTCAGCACTGTCATACCAGTTTTACCACTAAAAGTATTGGAGGTGTGTGTATGTGATCAAAGCAAGAGATAACTGAAGAAGCAAGAAATGCACCACCCTTGCCTTCTTCCCCCCTCCCCCAAGAACTGAAACACTCAAGCTAACATCAAAAATGTTTTAAACAAAATTATCAAACAAGACATAAGTGAAAAATATCTTGTAGGTCAATGTAAGAGTTTTACATGTTATTAAAAATTGATTTTTTTAAGATACCTTTAGATGTACAGTCACATGTCATTTCATAAAAGTTATTTGAAACTTATTGATCTCATTTGTGCAAAGCCCAGGCTCCATCATCAGCCTGCTGAAAGGATAATAGAGCACTCCAAACCCTTGTGATAGATTCGATGCAAACAGTGGCCCTCATTTTAGCACATGTAATAGCACCACAAGTGGACAAATTCCAACTTTAACAGTTGTACATTACAAACTAAATTAGCAAATATGTTCTGCTTTACTTCACATCAAATCCAATACCCTTGGTCTTCTTACCTGCACTAAAATAAGATTCTAGGCACCAAAACACGCCACAAAAGATTAAAAAGTCTTCTCAGGCTAACACACCACTCACAAAGAGACCCACTATTACCAACAATTTTATTTCACTTAAGACAAACTGAAAACAGCTAAAATGGACTTTGAGCAAGCAACTGAGAGAAGACATACTTAAAATGACTACACATGGAAAACTAAATTGAGAAAAGGATCAGTGAAAGAAGCCTTATGGATTTCTGTACCGAGAGTGAAAACTTCTAGAAGGATATTTAAGTCCATTCTGCCAAAATACTCTCCCTATTCACACAACTCAAAGGAAGCCATATTCTTAGGCTACAATAGGTCACAACTAAGTACAGCACCTTGCTTCAGAAAGAATTTTGCTTTGTCTGTCAACTACCAACAAAGCACAAAGAGCTCATACAGCCCATCCATGCATTGCTTGTCAAGGAGTCTAGCAACATACAAACAGTAAGAACTTAAAAGATTTCTTAAAAACTATGCCTCTTGTTTGGCTAGACAGCTAAAAACACTATACTGCCCCCAGTCATTACACAATTCTGTTATCTTCCTTCTAACCTCAAATTTTTGTACATTCCTTGAATTTTTCAGATTTGTCATGTTGAACTTCCTGCAAAACATCAGATGTAAGATAGAACACAAAGGTTTTGCTCATATACATGGCACCTACAGTAAGGTTCGTCAACTCTAGTATAAATATCACACTGATATCAACAAAAAAAGATTGTTTATATGAAGCATTTATCTTTGCAATTTGGTTATGAACATCTCTGAATGCTGAAGGAGTTAACAGAGTTCCAAAAACTTTAGAAGTGGCAACACATGTACGTGGGTATGTAAGTTCAGAGGAGCTCAAAAGAGTTAAAGGTAATGGCAGAGAAAGGGGTCTCCAGAGTCTGGTCACCTTAAACTAGAGAACTTTAAAGTATCACTAAGCAGTGTTTGTTCATTTAAGTTTAATTATTTTCTCCTTGAGAAAGGCACTAATGAAACTGAATATCTTTCATGGTTTCGAAGAGCAGTCTGAATGGTCTGTAAACAGGACTGGGGGCAGACGAGAGAACTGGCTGAGCCAGGGGGTTGCTAGGTGATGCACAATGTAAACCCACAAACTTGTTCAGGTTTACTTTGCTTTCATGCTGCTCTCACACAGGCTCTCCAAAGTTTTAAGAATTAATTTCCAGGTAGCTATTTAAAAAACAAGAAGTAGAAATAATTAAAAAAGAAAACTCCTTAATCCTCCTCACCTCTTCCCTCTCTTCCCCTGCCATCCCCCCAAGAATGATAAAGGAAAGACAAAAGAAAATTCACAGAACTAAAGTGCAGGAAACCATTCCCTCTATATACTTGTATTTAACTGTTGAAGACTGGTCATTATGAAAAACTTTTAATATTTTCTGCTTGATTTTTGCTTCTGTAAATGAAAATAAAAATGAATTCTGGAACAATACGTTGAGCCTTTAAAATACTTAAACTGAATACACAGCCTTATTTACTAACATTTCCACCACAGAATACAAAAGCAAACTTTTCAGTCCAGCCATGTGTTTCTACCTCCACCCTTTTCAGAGCTGCAGTTATTTTTTTTCTCCCCTAAAGTATCTGATCAGAGATTGTCCGGTAAGAGCACTTTATTAGATCATCAGTCAGAGGGTTTTACAAGCACCAAGAGCTATGGGCTCAAATGCAGCACATCAGTTTTAATAGCCCAAGGTCTAATAGTAAACTGCAGATACTGCTGAGAACTTTCCATGCACTGAACTCTTGAAAAAGCACCATCTCTCAAGCTTAAATGCAGCTGCCTCTTTCAATGCCGCAAATGGGTAAATTTGACAAAAAAGCCACCATTAAGACTACATGAAAGGCTCAAGACAACATCCTTTCAATGCTTTGTACTTCAGTAATCAGATGTACTTACTCACCCCCTCCCCCAAACCCGATCAAGAACTATTTCTGAATGGTAGGAAATAATTCCACTTTGTACATCTTTTAGTTAATCAAGACTTTCTATTCAGCAATTTGACCTTTTGTTCAAAACAGGATTATCAGTTTTTTCGCCAGTTACCAAGGGCGACTCGCATGGTGAACATAATTGCAATAATTTGCAAAACACCATGGCAACCCACATTACAACTAGGTAAATACTGGTCTTTTGTGCTACATTGTTATTTTCAGAGATGCTGAAGTCAAAGAACGAATGACAAATGAACACAAAATTTATATTTGCTTTGTCTCAAAAGAGAAGAAAATTGATAACAAGAATTGGGGGGAAACCGACTACAGCTGTAATTTCTAACTTGATTAATTAGGATGGTAACAGTCCTTAACAGTATATTCAACAAACAGCCCTGACTTAGTCTCTCCACCCACCTCTCTCTCTTTCTACACTACTACCACTAACCCCCACCCCAGACAAATTTTTTCAGCTAGGAGAACAAACAACTCCATTTGCTCTTTTCTTCAACTTAATGGAATCCTTAATTACAGAATATTGTTCTCCCGCTCTTCATTACACTGAAAACTGAAAGTGAGAGAGAGAGGAGGAGGAGGAGGAGGAGGAGGAAGACTGTGCCAAGCAGACAGGGCAGCTACAGTCATCCTCCCTGCCTTTGCTTTTTTTTGTCTGTAGCAGACCTAAAGATGAGACGGCATTTTTGGTGAGTTTTTTTTCCCCCTTTTTAATATTAGCAGCTGTTGTACAGCAAATAATTAAGTAAACTAGTGCTCAAGTTCTCTCCTGGCAGCATAAATAAGACATGAAAGCTTAAGTCAAGTCATGATTAAAATCCAAATCAGAGAGGAAACAGCTGCTTAAAATTAAAAAAAAAAAAAAAAAAAAAAAAAAATCTTAAAATTATCAGACTGGGTGGCTTCTAACAGAATACCTACAGTATTAAAACATTTTCCAATAGGTAGATTTATAATATACAAGAGATTAATATTTTTAAACTTTATTTCTTTACAATTGTAAAGAACTTATTGTTATAGTTTACAGTATAGACTTCTAGTAAGATTCCAAGAAATCACATTAAAACCAAATTTTGAGAAATATCTTGGAAATATAGAGAAGCAATTTTGCCTAACAAAAAAAAATTCTGAAAATAGTGTAATACATGTTACCAATGGATGTCACAATGAATTTGCTATATTTTACTGGAACACAAGTTCTGTGCTGAAACATTTGTTATGCCACAGTGGGCTGATTGAATAGTTGAGAGCTTAATTTTCATTACATCATTAATAAAAACAAGTTATGCCTTTATACAGACCAAATCTTGTCATCAGATGTATGCATATGCTCCTTGTGAAATGCAATGGCACCCTTTAGCAATAGATTTTCACATACAGAGTGGATGAGAAATACATTAAGCTCAAGAAGCCTGCAATCAGAAGCCAGGGTAATCCTCATCTCAGTTCACTGTATGTACAAATCATGTGTCAATTTAAAGGGCCATATCTATATTTTAATTCTTTTGAAAGTACTGGATTGCCTTTACAATAAAACAGGTTTTTGAAGTGAAAAAGAGCTACTGCTGCATCCCTATGTGCTGGGAACACTGGAGAGAGTATGCAGCAAAATGAAAGAGATGAAAACAAAGTGCTAAAGTCAACTGAAGGTGGCCCCAGGGTGCTGAAATGCACCAGTGCCACTCCACAGATCCTCTGAGCTGCTGGACAAGCCACTTCCAGTTCACTGAGCAGACCCACGAGCAATGAGCACCTCAGGAATCACTTTAGACCTAACTGCAACCTGAAAGTTCTTCTTCAGGCAGTTACTCAGTACTATACACTGAAAAAACAGGTCCTTTGATCCACAAATTGGGACCCAAACTCATGAACACATTCAATGTTCATTCCCCTGTGCCTCATCTCTTTGACAAATAGAAATAATAATTGGCCTGTCGCTTAACACACAGCTCTTGTAAAGATGATTTTAAAGAGCCACTTGATCCTGCAGTAAGTGTGCCACAGAAAACTCCATGAGAAAATAAATAATCCCAGCCAAAGTTTCAGTAAGTGCATTCAATAAGGTCAAAGCATCCACTATGCAACGGAGAGAAACAAATACAGACCAGCTGCTCATCTAACCAGTGCTGTCCCACCTGTACACACTGAAAAAAACACAGAAAGGGATAACACCACTCATAAATGACCTGCATTAAACTTAAGTAAGCAGTATTCACTCTCCATGTTCAACTTTTAAATGTCCAACTCTGTAGTATCAGAATCTCTCTTTTATTTTTAAATTTTTTTTAAAAAATCCATTCTTCTTCAAAACAGTGTTTAAAGGAATACACAGATTTTGCTTCTGGAAATAAACAGAGTAGCCCATAGTAACTTTCTATCTCCTCTGAAAGCACTGCATTTTGCCCAGTATTCCCCAACAGCAAAGGCAGGAAAATATTTATGAATTTCCTCATGCTTTTCTTTTTCAATTCAACCAATCACATTCCAATATAACTGCTTGGTTTTTGTGCCCAAACTTTCACAGGCCATCCCACCCACACCTGCCTCCTCATGCTATTTCAAGCCCTTCAGCAGATACCATATTTGAATATTTCTAATTCAACCAACTCCAGTCAATTCAGCTTCTTTGCTTTTAGTTTCACCTACAGTCACTTGGGTCCACTCCAATCTCATGTGCCATGTTCCAGTCTCTCTTCCTTATCTACAGTCAATTCTTGCAAGCATTTTTGGGTTGGTTTCTTGGTTTTATGGGGCTTTTTTTGGTTTTTAATTATTAATCAAGCCTAGGCCCCTGCTCCACACTACAAATTTTTCTTAAAGTTTTGTAAAATTGTCAAAACTAGATGGATTTTATTTAGATGACAAAAGACACCCAAGAGAAAGGAAAAGAGAAAGATAAAATATCTACTCTTCCTCATAGCCAAATGTTAAAGACTTCAAAGCCATAGCACCAAAATTTTGGGTGTGCAGGGTCACCTGAAAGACATTAACACTGCTTTTACTGCAATGTCTTAAAATAAGCAAGTGATTATAATTCAAGCATGACTGTGGGCTTCAACTGAACTGATTTATATTGCAACAGATCTCCCCTCTCAGGACCTCACTAGGCAGGTTCACATACCAAGATGTTACATTTAAACTCCAAGTTACTTTTCTTGGAACTTTGATTTGGAATAATTAAACCAAATCTGTAGCATACTTTATTCTGAGATAATAAACATACGCCGCTCCACTTAACTCCACCTTAAAGAAGATTTTTCTTCCTGCTACCATTAATTAAACTAAGCATCAAGCTTAGTTTAAGAAATCTCAAAAAACCTTTTGTGAAGTATTATGGGATGGTGAGGTTTCCTCCTTGGCCTCTCCTCAGGCTTTAATTTCTGTAATTCCTCTCAACACTTGCCCAGAATTTTCCTCCAGTCTCCTTCAGCTGCTCTCAAACTTTGCTTTACACCTGCCTATTCTTTTTGAAGAAAGCTCCTGTTCTGCCTCCCTACTGACTTTGACTTCATTTGCCTTTCCACTACTGCCAGACTGCAGATTTCTTCACTTCTTCAGAAAGGACTGATGATGCTCATATCACCTCCATGTCAATTACAAATGCCTTCGAGGGATATCTCCATACAAGGCACACCATCTGCTCCAGATTGAGACAAGAGGTCAAAGGGATACAGAATTTTAAGAGAGTTTACATATTTTCTATTAATAATTAAGAATTTCAAAGGATTATAAATTGAGTGTATCTGCTACTTGCTATAAAGAACTGATCTCCTGCAGCCAAGTGAAGTCAGAAAGAAACAACAGTATCTCTGAAGAGCTGTTGTGGTTTAGCTGAAGACAGAAAAAACATGTTTCATTTAATTTTGAAAAAATTTTAATCCATTTTAGGTTAAAATTCCAGCCAAGACTCAACTTTAGACAAATCTGGCATTCAAAATAGCAAGGCAGACATCTAAAATGTGGCAATACTTTAGAATTTTATAACGTAATTTTTCAGAACTTATACTGATGTAATGCATGGTAAATTTTATTAAAATCTGCTTTGAGGCTAGTATGAAGAAAATCGGAAGGACAAGGCTCCAGGGAGAACACAGCAGAAAATGGGGGGTTTTATGTGCTGTTTTTTTGAAAATCTCTTAAACTATTCTGGACACCAACTAAAGTAACCAGATGGACCTTTAAAACTGAGGCTCCTGAGTAAGCACTAAAAAAAAAAAGCCAACTCAACAGAAATAAAGGCCTGTCATAAACCCATTGAACTAAAAAACAGAGAATGGAGAAGAGACTGACTGTTTTTTCTTGCTTCTGGTGACAGACACAGAAAGCAAAATAACACAACATTGCTGTTGCAGTGACTTTTTTTGTTTTAACCTAACACTCAAAACACTTATTTAGTAAATCACATCCAGTAAGAACAAGCTGCATAAAATCAGCATGTAAAGGATGATCCTTCAGATGAATTATGCTTTTGTTTTTTATAAAGGTTAGCTGCTACCAAGACCTGCAAGGCCCTTAAAGCCAACAGCTCAATACTGAAATTTTATGGTCCAGGAGAGCTTTGCTTTCCAGCTGCAAACTCTTGAGAGCAGAACAGGTTACTTGTTACATGCTGTCTGCTGGAAAAAAACCCTGCTGTTATGGTGTAGGTTCTTTGAGTTTGTAACAGACATTCCACATGTTGCCCCAAGTCTCTAGAACAAGTATTTTCTAAAATCTACAGAATATTTAATTTCATTATGACAGGTAAAGAAAAATTAAATGTCTGGAGTAGAAGACTGTGACAACTTAGAAACTAATGTTATGACCTCATCACATTTCATATGGGTAAAGAAACAGTTCCAAACAACTTGAAAGTCCTCTCTCTCTCAAGGTAAGGCAAATTACAAGTAAATTTTACCTTGCACGTATAAAATGTAAGTATAAAAAATGGAGACTGGAAGTTGACAGATGCTGACATAAATCAGAAGTTTCCCAAAGTAGAACACTAATAAGGAAAATTAGATATGAGCTAAGAATGTAGAAATAAAGAAATAATGCAATGGAAAAAAAAAGTTTACAGCAGAAAAAAATCAGAAATGCAACTTTTCTCTGTATTTTGAAAAAGCACAGTAACAGCATAGTAGCAAATAAGGATGAAAAACTATGTTCTGATTTGCTAAGAAGAAAACACTTAATAGGCCCTCAAAATTCAGCATATTCATAGAACAAATGCTGGAACTCAACAGTCCTGTTAGAGCCAAGATGATGTGTAACTTGCTGAACTTGCCAACCCTCGAAGCTGCCTCAAATGACTGAGACCCAATATCAACCAAAATAACAAATTTCCTTGAAATAGTTACAGAAGCAAATCAGAACAATCCACGTAACTATTCCTATGTAACAGTCTAACATTAACCTCAGGAAAAACAACATAAATACTGATAAAGACTTTAAGTGATCAAGAATTTAAGAACAGCAATGGAATTACCATCAGTCAATGTTTTATATAGAAAAGCCTCAAACAAACATGGCAGTTCATTACAGGTTTGGTCAAGAAAGGCAGATATACTACAAATAATCTCTTGAATGACATTTGATTAACTTTCAAAGGACACTGCATTAAATCAGCATTGCACATGCTAATGAAGTACACATGAAATGGATTAAGAGGTGCAAAGTCGAAGCATCTCAAAAAATCAACTGTCTGTGAGGTACAAAGTGATGACAGTCAAGTAAGCGTTTCTCAATATGGCATGCAGAGGGATTGCTGCAGGTGTATCACAACAAAAGGTTACACTAACTCTTTTTACACCACTGATTAGTAGAAGAGAGGAATCAATTTAGACAAAATTCACAGATGACAAAAGCAGAACAGCAAATAATGATAAGCATGAAGCAATTGTTTTGGAAAACCTTGTTCATTTGACACAAAATACACATTAGTTCAGCAAAACAAAAGCAACACACTGGGAACAAAGACTTCAGTTCAGCCCTACAGAATGGAAATACAGTGTGCCAGAAATTACCACCTGAAAAGGAGTCATGGCACACAAGTTATTCAACATCAGCTTTCAAGGCAGACCTAGCAAGATGTAGAGACTGAATAGTGAAGAACTGAGTATGAGAAATTAGCTGAACTTCTTCAAACACATGGATGAGAATGATACTGGAACACACACAGTTCTGCTGGCAAGAGTCAAAAAGAAAAAAAACAAAAAAACCTGCTATGCTGAAGAGCCATAAACAATGTCTGAAGGAGTTGAAAAAAGAATAATAGCAACAGACCTTGAGGAGCATTCTCTTACCATCACAAAAGGGGACTGAGGGGTGACCTGAGAAAAACAAGTAGGTATATTGATGGGAGAAAAGCAATAGGCAGCATAGTGTACTTGAATCTAGAGAAGAAAGGAGTAACATCAGCCAGTGCTCAGAAAATCCTGATGGACTGAAAACTGGCTCAGTGTCTGGGCCCAGCATGGTGACCAGTGGAACAGACTCCAGCTGGAGTCCAGTAAACAGCAGTGCAGCCCTGGGGTCCAGTCCCACTCAGATCTTCTACTGATGAGCTGTGTGATGGAGCACAGAGCATCCATCCCTGCTGAGTGTGCCAATGGCACACAGCTGGTGAACCTGAACTGAACAGCAGCCAGCAAAATGCTTTTGCCTCTCTCATCACACCCCATGTGACCAATACAACCTTTGGTGTGGTTGGCACAATTCTGCCAGAAATGTCCAGCAGGGGAACATGGAGAAGGTTTTGGTAGAACCTCTCTTCTCACCCTGCATCACAATGTAATAGGTGTGAATTCCACCTAAGCCAGTCCTGATGTTCATGTAGGGCAGGGAAAGGCTGAGCCACCCTTTGTATGGACTGATGCCTGGCCCAGGGGAGACCACTGTCTCTAGAAAGAGTAACCTGCAGCAGAATGAAGACACCCATGCCACTCCCTCACCACCCAGATATTTGCTAACCAGAATCATTTACCTTAACTTCTCTGATTAGTTACCTCTGATCTTTTTGAATTAAATCTTCCCCTCCTCAAACACCTATCTTTAAGGGCTTTTTTTTTCTTTTAAATTGGCTTTAGTACAACTCAGGTGTTATTAATTTCTCAAGAACTCTAGAAGACAGCAATAGAGACAAATGAGAGAGGTCAGAGGATGGGAAAGATGGGCAAACAAATTAAAAGCAAACACTAGCAACAATTCAGATTACTCAGCCTATATTTTCATGGAAAAAAATATTCCAGTTGTTTCCCAAATTCCATCAGATGGAATCAGTGTGTGTATACATGTATCTGCATGCATCTACATATGTGACACAGACCCACAAACACCCTCATAAAATTAAAATTTCCTTTTTTTGAATTACTGTGGATGGAAATTCAAGTCAGGTAACACATCCTTAGAAAAACAGTGGGTGAAACTTTAAGCTGATACTCCAAATAGTTTTGTTTCCTTTGGTGGTTTTTGTTTGTTTGGTTTTGGTTGGTTTTTTTTTTTTTTTTTTTTTAGTTGTGAGGGGTTTTGTAAATGGAATTAAAGATCACATACACACAAAATGTATGGGTGTAATACGTACAGAATACTTTATGTATGTTTTAGAAATATTTAAAGAAATACACTAAGCTAATAGGCCCCCTCTGTTACTATGGTAATAAGCATTTTGTAAGAGGATATAAACACATAAAAGGTGTTTTTACTTCATATTGATACTAATCCACTCTCATATGCAATAAAACACACAAAGTAAAAGAAACTGAAAAAGATAAGCTAAGATTCTAACAAGGAATGTGATTTCTTACAAGAAACTTTTTGGAGAATAACAACACGTAATTTTCCATTTTGATCTAAAGGTGCTGATTTTTAAGGCAGAATAACCCATACCTGAAAAACATAATTTTGAGCAGGTAGCATATTAAAATATCCCAGAAATAGTAAAACAAGAAGATATAATCCATTATTATAATAATCTTGGTTTAACTAACAAACACAACAACAAAAAAGTTCCTGTAAAGTAGCACTTACAGTGAGAACACAACCATTCATACATATAATTATTAGTTAAGCAAAGAAAATATATATTGAGAAAATATATATATTGAGATGATCCCAGAAAAAAAGAGGTGGATATTTTAACCTTCTGACCACTCCTGAAGGGCTCTGATGGCCTCTCTATGCCAGTGCAATGAGTTCAATGCCAAGCTCACCCATCTGCTACTGCATTTCACATGGAGACTAGTCCTTAATTTGCCACCAAGATAATTCCACCCAGAGTTTTCACCTCCTGCCTGTGGATCCAGAATTTTTTTTCCACAACCTATAAATCATAATGCATTTATTCTACAACTTTATCACAGCAGCAAAACACAAAAAGCAGAGCCTCAATTATGTGCATAAACTTTAACTGGTTCTTTGCAGAAGATGGCACACTTGGGAGTTTAACAAGACTCTAGTTTTATACCCAACTATCAAATTTGATTTGCTTATTTTTTATCCTCTGTTAATACATAAAAACTGTGCCACACAGTTTCTTAATGAAATAATTTTGTCTGATCCCTCTATTTGCATGATGAAAATATTCAAGATAAAAATTGCAAGATGACAAAATCTTAATATGCAGTTTGGTAAAGTTCTAGTCAGTCCCTAAACAACACGTTTATCTATCCAGTAAAGCTTGTGTTAATGCGATGTAAGAGTTTGGCAAATTCAACTCTAATGGAGCATAAAAGTGCTTTTGCTTGAAAGTGAGATCATTTTTAAAAATTCAAAGCATGATCTCTTTTCCCCTTTTTTTTTGCAGGAACAATCTGATACGAGCAGCAAAGCTTAAATAAACTAGAAACATTTCAAATGATCCATAAAGGATTAATAAGCACTGCAGGAAGTCCTATAGGCTCAGAGTATACATTTTCCATCTTTTTCTCCTGCGACAGGCATGACGTGAAATTCTAAACAGAACTCAAGTTTCAAAGTCACTGAATGTTAAGGTCTGCAGCTTTGATACCAGGGTAGAGTGGGGTCACCATCTTGGAATATTTAATTTAAATAGATAACAAAAATATTGATTTTATTAGCATAATAAAGCCCCCAAATTATGGCCCTTCACAAAATTCTTTTTCTACTCACAAATAGACGAATGGACAAAAGCAAGGCAAAAGGGGTAGTAGTAAGCTACAGGCCACTAATATAACAAGAACAAAATGACAGCTATTATTTTGGCAGAGATAATCTATGCTGAAACACAAAACACACACGCACACAATTTCTTTCAATACAATTTTCTTGTCTTCCCACTGACTTCTATGATTACCACAGAAAGCAGGGTTCTAAACACATTTCTCAATTGAATCTTCAATCAATAACAGTAAAAATTTGAGAAGGCAGATATGGGAAAACATATTATAGCATTAGTACGTGTTTGCAAAACAGACTGAACTTCCCAATATGCATAAAAGTTGAAGGGGAAAAAATAAAAATAAAAATGTATCAGTGACAATGTACCTTATACCTTTACTGAAATTAGCAGAAGAAAAAGTTGCAATTCCAAAATTCAATCAGTAGCACAAATTGCCTCAAACTTGGTCCAAGTGATCAAATTATGCATTAATACTTTTTTTTCGCCTGTACCACAGCAAAAATAAGTACCACACGTTTAAATTAAGGAATACTTCTCATGATCAAAACTATCAAAAAACCTCCATATACTCATAAGTACCTTTAAACAGTGGAAAAGGGATTCAAAGAATTCACAGAAAGTAATAAAACTTATCTAAGTAGAATCTATGTACTGGTATAAGCAGCATGGTATAAAACAAATGACAGAAAAGTAAGAATGAGATCCTTACAGAAATCCAAAATGACAAAACTTCTGGGGGAGGTCAGCTTGACCCAAACAGACTCAACTTGCCAGCAAGAATCCAGACTAACTCTAACACTGCCGTAGGAGAAAAGACAAATAATTCATCTCAGAATTGAGAGTTCTTCATGTTGAAAGATGGGAAAGTTTAGCCTCTGCTAAGCTTATAAGGCTGTTTACCACCCAGGCTTTCTGTTCAGAGCCAAAACAATCAACAGTAGAAACTGTTTAGGTGACAGTTACATACAAATTGGAATAACTTCTTGCGGGAGTTGAAAATAGAAAAGATTCAGAAATGCAACAGACAAATAGAAAGTCATGAAAGAGCATAAATATAAAAAACCAGCACAAATAATACTGGCCATATTGGGGAGGGGAGGATGGAGAAGAGATGTGAGAATGATAAACGTTAGCTCACAGTAAGAGACTGATGCTGAAAGGCAAAAATTATGCTAAAATAATACATTAATCAAAAGGAAAAGTGAATGAAAAGAAAAAAGCAGAGGGGAAAAAAAAACTGAACAAAGGACTAAAAGAAATCATTTGTCTGTATAAAGGCAGCAGAGAGGCCTTGCTTGAAATGGTGTCTACAATTCTGGGCACGTTACTAAAACCAGACAGAAGAAACCAGTGTAAAGAAGAACAACAAAACCAGCCTTATAAATAAAAAAAAAAGTATGATAGAGTAATTTTTTTTTTGTCGTTATAAACATAATAGAGATCGTGAAATAACATCACTTTCTGCTAACATTTGAAAATAAGGAAGAGCAACTTGAGAGGAACAACAAGCATGGCACAAAGAGTATCAAAAAAAGGACAAATTTTGACTAATGGAAAGATTTTTATTACAAATTCTCAGGATTAACAGAATAATAGAAGATTAACATCAGAAACTGAAAAATGTTTAATACGATTGCTGCCCTATGTCTGATCATGTGCAGCACTAAAAACAATCTACAAGCAATTCTATACTTGAATGCTGAGAAAACAGAAGATGAAAAGGATTTTGGTAAACAGTTATGGCCTTTGTGTACCCATGAAAACCATGGCTCACCTAAGAGAACATCAGTGCTTGCTGATATTTACCCACCACTATCCTGGCAAAAGAGGAACAAAAGGAGTGCAAAAGAGAGTCCATGAAAACAGAAGTTGACAAAAGAAAGCCTACAAGTGTGAACAATACAGTGTACAGATGATAAACTTGTTGTTTTGTTTACCTTTCTTTGCAATTCAAACTAGAATTGCAGTGAAGCTGAAAAGATGACAAAACCATAGCAGTGAAAACCAGAAATATTTTCAACTCTCTCAAATAGCCTTTGGAACTCCTTGACACAAAGTGCCAGGCAGAAGCTCTATCTGCAGAGACTCACACAGTCATACAGATGAAAACATTTCAGTTTTATCAGAAAAGTCATCTGCTAACTAGGCAGTTGCATCTCTTATCAAAAGTTTTACTGGAAAGATTGTCTTGGAGGAATTTCTTTCAATCATTAAGCACTCAGCTAATGTTAGAGACACTGAGCAAAGCCCTTCATTTAATAAAACCCATAGTTTATTATTCAGCCAGTCTATGTCAATGGCCTGCAATCATTCAACAAACACTAAAAAATTAACCATTTGCTCAGTATCTAAACCAAATTTGATATTTCTCATGATCTTCAAACTTGTTTCATCTTCAAAATACATTCATTTCAGATTGTGGCAGTGCTAAAGAAAGCAAGGACTACTGCTGAAAGAAGCTTTGTCTGCTGCACAGCTTGTAACAGGAGAGAACTGTACTTGCAACACCAGGGGAAAATGTCATGCAAAACTATGAAATCTGTTATAGGTATGTTCTTCTACCTGCAACCACCTTCACCATTCCTGTCCAAATTAACTGCTCATTCAACCTTAAAATCCAGTATTGTAATATATTAAGGAAATTACTTTTTATTTGCATGGTTCAATTTTATTCAATAATGGAACCTCATGTTTCCCATTTCAGCCTTTATTCTCTCCTTTTCTGCAGATTTTTCTGTCTTACAGCCACATGACAAATATTTACAAATGACCAAAAGACAGGTAAGTTTAAAAGGTACATGGATGAGGGTAAAGGAAAGGGCAACAGAACTCAGACAGGATAGACTGAACACCTTAAAAAACCCCCAACTACTTCAAAGGATAATGATGACTCACAAAAGGGGCTCTTTACCACGTAGGATGAGACAGAAACAGCTTCTAGGACTACCTTATGAGAAAACAAATTATCTGTAAATTAATTTATTCATTTATTTAAGGAATGAATGATAATGCATTCCTTTGATTTTCACTGTGGAACTTTCACAGGTAACTGTAGAATACACTTTTATTTTTCAGAACAGTATCCTTCCCATTACTCAGATAAAATTAATAAGCAATTACAGAGGTGAGGTCTTTTATCTTTTTCAACAGTTGACCAATCTGGCTGTTTCATATAATAAAAATTCAAAGCTGTTAGGTGTTCAAAGCAGAAATCTGTTTTGCCAAAGGCATTATTAACAATTAATAATCATTACAGAGTGCCTTGTTTACCTGACCTTGTGTAAATTCTGCAGCCTTGTAATTAGACCCATATTTTGCATATTTGTATATTTCCATGCATAGAATTTGACTCACTCACTCATCCATTAAAATTTGCTTGACAGACATAGATGGATAACCAGAGTACAATTTGTATTTACTGAATTACAGAAAACTGGCCAAACAACATGTGAAGTTCAATGAAAGCATATTCTTATCTTTCTCTTGTGAAAAATGTAAAAGCAATAAAATAGCTGAGGCTGGCCCCAAGGTTCTCTGAAGAAGTAGCAGAATTTTGTCATCTGATCATTTTAATACAGCTTTGCTCTAAAAAAAAGGATGTTGGGTTAAAAAACAGAACTAAGAAGAAACAACATTTGGCCTACACCTTCCTTGTTGCAATGCAACAAAGAATTCTTCAGTAGAAAGACCTCCTATAAAAGTTAACATATTTCTACCATTTAATGACTTTCCCGTAACTTTCTAAGCAGCTGAAAGAATTATCCCACTACTCTCCTGTTTGGGAAAAGTCTTTGAAATTATGGTTTTTAAAGCATTAACCACAATAATTAAATACTTCTGTTAGATATGCTTAGATGTTTGAGAATAACAGAAAGGTATCTCAACTGAGCAGTCAGTATGGAAAGCAACAATACAGAACAGAACTGGGAATGAAGGAATTTGTTTACCTCTGTGTGTGTGCTGGTATCTCATAAGGTCAGACAACCTTGTCCAACAAGACATTTTACAGATTTCTTGTGAAGAAACTGACTTTTGCCCAAAAAGTCAAATTAGATGTACTCATTAAATATACAACATTTAGATTTTTTTAACAACTTTTATAATCCAAAGGGAATCTTTCCTAAGAGTTCCAAAACACTTAAGAGACTTAAAAAGCAAAACTCCTTTGGTAGTGCCTGTTCAGGCATAGCTGGAATGTCCTATTAACAACTAATGAAGTCTGCTAGAATTAATCTAAAGAAACAACCAAGACAGTGGGAGAGGTACATCCCTGACAGTGTTCAAGGCCAGGCTGGATCAGGCCCTGAGCAACCTTACCTGGGGGGTGACATCCCTGTCCATAGCAGGGGGGCTGGAACTGGATGAGCTTTAGGGTCCCCCTCAATGATTCCATGAGCCTGCATTTTCTTTCACTAACTTACTTATTTTAAGGATGTTGTGCTGCCTCTGAAGGTCTTTCCAGCCAAAAGAGAGTTCTTAACAGACTCCTAATTCTGTGTCACATTTCATCTGTTACAGATAGTTCAGTGACTCACCACAAGGAGAAGGCTGGAAATTTTGCAGCTAAGGAGTTACCTACGATTAAAATTAGGGTGAAAAGAATGGGAAGGAAAGAGATCTGTCTAGATGCCTTATGTCTCTAAAAAAACCAAAAATAGCCAATAATCACATTGACCCCATCAATACAGGGGACTAAGCCTTGGTTATGATGTTGGTTTCTCATGCACAGATCTGTGTCTGGAAAGATCCAGTTTAATTTATATAGAAACTAAATGTACTTTTCATTATGAACGTTTGCAATCACTCCCTAGGTAATTTTCCTTATTTTCACTACAGTCTCAGATGCTCCTCAAACAGGTATTTTCTACTCAAGCCTTTTTCTGAATGACATTTGATTGCTGGGTGGCACAGTGCCACAAGCCTCATGAAGCCCTTCAGAAATGGACACAGGATGAACATTGAAAACACAATTTTGGAGAAATCCCTGACCATTTCTTAGCAGATAATAAAGCCTTATTTTTTAAGTCTTAGTGTGCCTGACTCACTTTTGTTGGGAAGCCAACAAAGACAAACCAGAATATAGAGAATTTAAATTAAATTATGAATTCTCTACAAGGTATTTCAGTACCTTTTACTTTGGGGAGGGAGAAAGGATGTTAGATTATAAAACCACCTTATGTGTAATTGTACACGAAACTCTCTCAAGGATCATATCACAGTTCAGCTTATTTCTGCTACTTAACTGATGGGGTTAAAAAAACCCACCAAAATCTTAACAAGGTGATCACCCAAAAATTCCCCATTAAAGGAACAACTCAGTACAAATGGTGATCTCTTATCACAGAAAGAAACACAAAAAGCAGTAGGAGGGAGGGGGGATTTGATTAATTGCTTCCTTCAAGAAAGCATAAAAACCACATGCAAATACTAAAGAATAGTGTGAGACAGCATCATCAACACTGCATGAACTACTGGAATACTATCTAATATTTCTAAATAGTTGTACTAATCTCAATGACATTATTCATAATCAGATAGATAGATGGATGCACAGGTAGATACACATAAAGAGAATTTCTACCAAATTCAAATTCTACATTCAATCTTTGTGCTTGATAGGTGGTCAGTAACAGTGAGCTTGGTATCTGCTAGCTCTATTGCAAGATCATCCAGCATTAATTGCCCCAGTATGAAAAAAATATATTATCCAGTAAAAATTATTACAGCAATTACCAACTTACTGCAGAAATCTAATGCCTTATTCTGCAACAGAAACCAGCAGATGCCATTTTGTGCCTCTGTATATTGGGGGGACAGGGGGTTCTCTGTTTTTAAACAACTCTGGCCCCTTTATAGTATAGTCAAATGTTGCTTTGGATATTAAATTGAGAATTTATCTTAAATGGAAACAAACAACTTCGCTAAAAATTAGACATTTATGACTTGCAAATTACAGATACTAATTATTTTCAGTATATACAATTATGATATTCTCAAGAGGTATTAATTTTGGGACAGATGTGCTTTCATCATGTAATTTGGAAATTAAGTTACACACTCACGTATGGGAACTCAGAAGTCTGAATTTGTGTAAAGACAGGATTGATAGAAAGGAATTTTGTCTTGCTAATTTTCTCTCTCTCCCCACCCCCCACCTCTTTCTCTCTCTGATGAGAGTGAGTGTGGCCAGCAATCCTCACAGCTGGGTTGCCTTGCACTCAAAGGAATGGGGGCTGACTGCAGAGTTGATGAGGATACACCTCCACTTGACTCCACCTCCTGTTCTGTCCTTTCAGATAATTCTTCCAAATCCAGTAAATTCTAAAAACTTAAACAATTAAAACATACCAACTATAAAATATGCACGATGCTAAATACTTCACATTCAAGTCAGATTGCAGAAATTAAGTGTTACTAATGCAAACATCTTAAGAAAGACATTATAAATACAGATAATCCAAAATGAAGGTATTAATGCAGGAACTTACATCAAATGAGGATAAAAGGAATAATATTGTTAGGTTGACCAAATTTTAATTAGGAAAGGATAGCTTATTATTACAAAAATGCTCTCCAACATGTTCATGTATATAATCTTCTAAGACAGGTGGTTATAAATGATAAATTAAAAAAGAATACAAGAAAAATGCCAGCTAAATCAATGTCTGGGATGGTATTGCTGTAGAGTGGGTGTATTAATTAATAAATCCATTTGGGAGTTCATACTGTCTTATTGTCCACATTTGACCAGGAGACACAGAAGGGAAAGGACAAGACAAAGAAGTGTTGTTTTCTGGTCCAGCATAAAAAACAAACCAATTTCAAACATCAACATTTGGTTTGTACTGTTCCATAGGAGATGGAAGGTACACATGCAAGGCATCAAGTATCTGCTACAATTCTGAAACTGAGATTCTTATTTTTAGATGTAATAATTTCAGCCACTGCAGAAACATTCCTATCTGGACACCTTTACTGATAGTCATGGATTTGTGATATCTCTTGCAGATGCCACTTACAAAGCTATGACTTTGCTCAGGAAAAAAAGGAAAACATCTACTTGTCAAATTCTGCAGAGCCTTAATTTTCACATAGAAATCTGGCACACCTTTAGAAGCCTTCAGAAATGTTTCTCGGGCACATTTATGGACTCAAAGCCCAACACACTCACCCCTAGACTGGAGATAGCTGGAGAGCTGAAAGTCTTCATACAGAGGAAAGTGAACAAGACTGTCACTAAGCAGGTCTAAGACTTTCAGCAGGACTACAGATCCTTTTTCTTTTTGTCATGTGTTATAGGATGCTGCAGCTGCAGGCAGACTGAAGACACAACAATATTAAGCATGGCATGGAAACAGAGAGGGGTGGTTCATCTGTAGTAATAAAACAGTGTGCCATCACAGAATGCACAGGACTAAAGCACAGACAGAGCTGCCCCTTCAGCAGGCTCAATTTACAAAAGAAATAGACAGTGCAAAAACCACATGTTTGATTGAATGAAAGTAGTAGATTAACTAATGGTCAGTAAAATGTAGAAGTAAAGCCCAGTAGATGCCATATCATGAAATGAATTCTGAAGCCCAATCTAGCCAACCTGACTGATAGGCTTCCAGGATTCTTCACAGAGACCAACACAACACATGCTCCATATGGGCCAGCCACTGTTTTGCAGCACAGTTTTACTGTCTGACTACACACTCTGGAATAAGGTTCTGCACTCAAACCACACTATCTCCCAAAGCAGGCATACAAAGCAGTTATTTCCTTAATACCTGGGCAATTTAAGAAATACTCCACTTCTACATATCCACTGCAGGAAACACTGATACTCTGCACAAAACAGACCCTGTGCATCTTGACTTGACTTCTGAACAAGACATTGAAGCAAATCCAAAACCCTTCTATGAAGCCATGTCTGATACAACAGTATTTGCCATTTCTACCTGCAGATGGGAACAGTCTCAATTAAGATGAAGTAACATCTCTTTTTATTCTCAGATGATCCAAAACTTTATTGGCTCTTAAAATGATTCCTTTCAAACAAACCTGTAGAACTACAGGCTCCACAAGTCAGGAAGAGGAACAAATGTCAACTCTAACACAGCACAGGCTGCTAAAACTGACCATGGTGTTTCCTAGGATACAGGATATCTCATAGAAAATTTATTGCATTGTACTGCTGGTACTGCTTCTCTTGGCCACCATAACTGAAAAATTAATAATTCCCCAGAAGTCTCACCCAGCTCAAGAGTCACTTTCCCCCTCCCATAGCACATGAATGAGCACATGAAAGCAGAAGAGTTTAGCTAAATGGTGTTGCCTAGATTCACTGCTCAGAGGTTTTTTCACATATATAAACTTAATCCCAGGAACCAAGCTGAAAGGTCAGAAGTACTCCGCACTTGATGAGTTCATCCTGAAATATTGACATACTCACCCATTTTTCCCTCATTGCACCAAATACTGAACATCAACAAGAACTAAACAGCTGCTCAGATGAAGTTAAATGAAAGTTTTTTAAATTATCTTCTAACTAAAAAGCTTCCTTATGACGAGACTTTCAATACTGAAATAACTTCTGTTGAGGAACACCTTATTTAATTTTTCTAAGAGCGTCTTATCAAGAAATAGAAGAGTGACTGAACATTGCTATAATTATTTTTGGCAACGGTAACTGCTTGAAAGCAGAAAAAATGAAAATAATTCTTTTAACACCTAAGAGCAGGAGAAAAATAAACACCTGCAAAAGCCATTCCCAATATGCCAAAAGGAAAAGCATTTTAGGGCAAACATAGATGAAGTTTTTCATCTATGCCCTCCATTGCCTCCCAACCCCATGATTTTCTTATTCAATTATTTTTAGGAATGTGGACTACGAAAGACAGCATCAAACAAAACTGTTTACTAAAGGAAGATGACTGAATGAAAAACATTTTAGTTTTCCAAATACTGTAAAATTTATTTTAAGCTTACTTTTGAAGATGAAGGAAAAAATTATGATAAAGACTGAGAAACTCTGGGCTAGGTAACATAGATTTACTTCACTTATTACAAAATCCATATTTTTTCCTTTTACATGCCCATTCAATTCTGAATTACCACAAATGGTGCCACTTTAGGTTTTGGGTGTTTTAAAAAGGGCTTAAAGCAGGTAATTTTCACTTTCTAAAATCAACATTGGACCATGGATCTCCGTATCAACAGTGACTTCTAAGAAACATTTCTGATAAGTACATCACTTTTAGGTCATGAACATCATCAAGCAAACTTATTCTTAAGGAAGGAACAATGTCCAGAGAAAAACAGATTTTGACTCTGTTTGTCCTGATGGATGCAAGGTGTTTGGGCACTGTAAGAATTCCTGGTTACACAAACATCATTAAGCACTCAAGTCCAACAGAACCTGTGCACTTGTGTAATCTCCTGGCAAGCTGCCTCTATTAAAAGTTCTGTAGACTAATACAAACTTAACCTGGTTTGGTATTTCAGTAATTGGTTGATCCACATTACTATAGTATAAGGCACTAACTACATCAGAATTCCATGGGAACTGGTGGTTTTAAGACTTACTTTATTCCTTATCTAGATTACCTGGACTTTTCCTTCTTGTAATGTCTCTAATTATAGACTAGTGGGATAATTTTCCATCAAACTTTAAATTGAACATAAAAACCTAAAATAATTTAAAACGGCTCTCTAAAACTCCTGTAAAAAAAAGAAAGATGAACAACGATCCATTCAAGACCAGTGATTTTTTATAAACCCTCTTGTGATTCATTATTTCTTAATAAAATAGACTCAAAACCAGCAAATCCTCCAAATCCATATAGTATCTGTAGCACTTCTGTCAATCCAAGGTATCCAAAGGAGGACACATTTGCTCACTCACTCTCAAGCACCACCAGTAATGCCATTGTGGCAGATCTCTCTACAGGATGAACAGACCAAATCAAGATTTAAAATTCTTGGCTACAGAATCTTGTAAGAAATGCTGCTACTGGTACACCAAAGCCACACACTTTGTAGTCAGTTTAAAGCCAGATCAGATAGACTGAGTAACAACTGCATCTCTCTAGTGCAGCACAAACCTGCTCTCCAAGCGTTGCTGAAATTCATCATTGCTTTGACTGGGGCAACAGATCAGTTCCAACAGAGTACCTTCAAAGACTGTGCTTTCTGTAATCCTCTGAAGACAGCAACATCTTGTTATTAGATGAGTGATTCAATCACCTAGGTAAACATTACACACTTGGTGGCAATCATACCCACGACCATATTTACCTCCGGGCACACTTCCTGTAACACGGTGTTCACAATACTGCCATTTATAAGCCTAAGCAGACAAATTATTGTGATAATAAGTCCTTACATTCCTGCATTCTACCTACAGAGGAAATTACAAAGTTAGTTTTACTCTATTGAAGCAATCCACATTTCCTAGAACCTGATCCATGCGGTGGCCAGCCTGGGGAGCCTTTTCTACAAAGAGCTGACAGAGATATCTAGTGTCATTAAGCCTTCTCTGGCAAGGTACCAGACTGGGGACTAAGTACAGATGTGCTGCTTCTTTGCTTATGTTAACTCATTCTCAGTGGCTAAAACTGGGAGTGCATAGAGTCATACCCAGCCTCTCCCAAGCACCAGTGAGATGGATGCATGTCCATCGTGGCTGGTAAAATCCAGGGAGGAGAGTTAAACCCTTTGTAAAGACACATCGATCATTACTTTGAAACACTTCAGTAAAAATTGTATTGATGCTGGAAGTCTGAACCAAACAATTCCTTTACAGGGCAGATCATGGAGAAGTTGCAGTAATAGTGAATCGATTGCAGTTAACGGACTCGATGAGTGCAGTGACAAATAACTGCTTACTCATCCCCAAAATGCACTACACACCATGACCAAAAGGGTCATCTTTTATTATTCAATAAACATTAATTATGACAGATGTCTTACACTTTCATATGGTAGAATACTGACTACCCAATTCAATAACCAAGGTATTTCTAACTTCCTTCTGGTTAACCAAAACTTGATTCCAAACAAAACTCACTTGTCATCCTCAATCAAGGAGAGGATCACAAAATACTGCTGTGGAGGGGAGGAAGAAATTCCTGATAATCTGGCAGCAAGCTCCCTTCTCTCTCCCAGGTTCCCAGTAAACTGTGAATGGAATCACATTAATATTTTATCTCTCATTCCAATCGCTCTCAATTCTGCCTTGACTTGGAAGCTTTCAGCACTAAAAATAAACATCTCTGTTTCCGTATGTATAAACCAAAATGACAGTGATACGAGTTCAAACTTGGAAAATACTCAGAAACCTATTTCCATACATACAGAAAGGACTGAAAATAATCACTGGAGTTAATCTGAAGGTAGAGTCTAGCTATCTGATTCTGCCTACCACATGAGCTGGTGTCACAATTCTGGCCCAAACTACTCCTCATCACATGCCCATATAATTCTAGTACTATTAGCAGAGCAATAAATAAAATATTGTACTATTACCGCTATGAGACACCTTTCCCTGACACCAAAGAGATTTCTCACCCCTACCCACCCACCAAACAAAAACCCTTTCAATGCATGACTCTTGTGAGAACATAATTACAGAAGTCATCACCATCATCTACAATCACATTTTCACCTGTTCATGTGGTGTACACCTGTGGGCTCTTGGCAATACACCTCACTGAGGTGTGGGAAATTTTGGGTTCAGAACGAGCCCTGTCATCTTTCTTAAGCAAATTTGCCATGCAATCCCAAAACCTGTGTGAATGCCATGGCCTCTTACAATGTTATCTTATTTATAAATATTTTACCTTTTTAAGTGCACAAAATACTAATGCAAACCCCTTGAACATATATACAAGAGTCAGGACAGCAATATATATATATATAAAAAGTAATTCAAAGATCTTGAAGATGCTTTTATAC